>NC_138973.1:46105000-46382500 GCF_055761805.1 Camellia sinensis
TATCTCGGCAACTGTTTGAGGATTTCATTGGCAAGTTGGATATGATCAACATCTATGATCCAACTTGAGGGGGAGTGTGGAAATCCCTACAGTTTAGGAGTCATATGTAATCCCTATAATTAAGGAATGATTATTGACAGTCCTATTTTAGGTATCCTATTTTAGGTATGTACAGAAGGATGGTGCTGGTGGTCAATAGTGATTACCATGATTCTTGTATATTCCTTTATTGTAGAATTGTATTTCCTTAAGTTAGCTGCTGGTTACAGTTTATATAATAGGGCATATTGTACAATTCAAGGTATTGTATTGAAAATAAAGTAGTTTCCTCCAGCTTTCATTTTTTAGCAGTTTTTTGTCTCTGCCTCAGCCTCAGCCTCCGCTTCGGTTTATAAAGACCATGATGAAGAGGCATACACGCGCATCATGCGCCGCTCGGCGCTAGACAACAACATGGGCGCGCCTTTTGATGGTACGCCTTTTGATGGCACGCCTTTTTATGGATTGGGCACGCCTTTTGATAGATTGGGCACACCTTTTGAGGGCGCAACTTTTGATGGCACGCCTTTTTATGGATTGGGCACGCCTTTTGATGGCACGCCTTTTGACAGATTGGGCACACCTTTTGAGGGTGCGACTTTTTAGGGGTCCGACAAGACTCTGTAAACTGTCCCGACATTGATTCCGGTTAGCTCCTTCATGGGTCCGACAAGACTCTGTAAACTGTCCCGACATTGATTCCGGTTAGCTCCTTCATGGGTCTGACAAGACTCAGTAAACTGTCCCGACATTGATTCCGGTTAGTTTCTACAAGGGTCCAGCAAGACTCCGTAAACTGTCACAACAACTGTCACAAAAGTGTCTGCTACAACGGTCCGACATGACCCTGTAAACTGTCTGCTACAACGGTCCGACATGACCCCATAAACTGTCTTCTACATCGGTCTGACACCGCCATCCAGTGTCCTCTACACCGTTATGACACCACCATACAGTGTCCTCTACAACGTTATGACACCCCCATACAGTGTCCTCTACAACGTTATGACACCACCATCCAGTGTCTTCACCAATGGTCTGACACGACCATACAATGTCTCCTATCCTCTTTTATTTTTATGTATTTTCTTGTTTTGTTATTCTCTCCAAACTCAAGTTGGTTAATTCCTATCCCCCTTGAGTTTGCGGGGGGCTGTTAAAATTCACCTACTACACACCTACCACTACCACCTACTACACACTCACCTACTTCACCTACTCTCCACCTACTCCTCACCTACTCCATACCTACTACACACTCACTTATTCTCTTCCCACATCCTCTCTCCTATATATAAGAATCATTGTAAACATAACAATATATCAATCAATAATACATACAATTTTATTCTCTCTTTATCAATTTATTTTTACAGATATCATGGGGGCTATGGCCCACATGATCCAACACTTGCAACATTTGCCTACATTATGCATAAACATAAAATCAAGAGACAGCTTTTATAGTAACAATGAGGAAAACAACAACTAAAAGGCAACTTCCAAATAAATAAATACCTGTATTTCCATCATAATAGAATCCAGAAGAAGCATCATAATAATAGCCAGATGCTTCATCCCAAACAAAGCCAGATTGTAATGAAGAAGAAGAAGCATCATAATAATAGCCAGATGCTTCATCCCAAACAAAGCCAGATTGTAATGAAGAAGCATCCTTTGGACCTGCAACCTCTCCACCACTTGGCTCCTGTCCACCAGAGGGCTGCTTATTGTCTGGATTATATTCCTTTGGTGCCCATCCAACAGCATCATACTACAAGGATTGAACGGAGGGAATGTATTTATTCAATCAGGTTCGTCAATAATACAGACTAATTGCATCTAACCAATACAAGAAAATAAGAAAAGACCAGCCAGGTAGAATGCGTGCATGTGTGCATACACGTGTGCGTGTCTTTGGAAGCAATCATGAGCATTCAAAGTGCTTGCTTCCTGAGTTACCATTGCAATGAATCCTCTCCTTAAATTACATGACACTTCAGCTTCAGATCAGCAAAAGGACCACAGTGGTTTTCTAGATAGCAGGGATAAAGAATGGGATGAATGGGGGTGTTTGGTGGAACTTTTTTGAGCCAACTTATGGCTTCTAGCTTTTAAAAAGTTATTTTGGATTGTTTGGTTAAACTTATTTCAAACAGCTTTTGATTCTAACAACTTATTTTAAGTCAAAAAAGTTGATTCTGAGAAGCTGCTCACCCCTTGCTTCTGATTATCAGCTTATGCTGTGGACATGTTAATTCACGGTGATACTCTTAGATTTTTTTTTATTTTTTATTTTTTTTAAAATAGAAAAGGAACCAAATGGACTATAAAATATTATTATTATTTTTTATGAGAAATGTTGACAAATAGTGAATAATAAAAAATAAAAGTTAATTGAAAAAACTACTTCACAGCTTATTTAACAAACACTACTCAGCAACTTAAATCTATAATCCAACAGCTACACCAAACAGATTAACATTTTCTGATTAAAGTCATAATCTATAATCTGTTAAGCTATAATTTATAATCTGTTCTAACAGCTACACCAAACAAGACCAATAAACTATGAAAAATCCAAGAACAAGCACAAAGTGTATCCTGCAACGTATATGATACTACGCAGGGGCAGAGCCAAGATTCCTCCATAGGAAGTCATACGGCAGATCTCGCCGAGCTGTTAATGGATCGACATGAATTTTATTTGATTAAATCATTATTGAATATTACTTAATAGAGGCCAATTGAACTAATAAAATTATAAGAGATTAATCTCAATTAAACAATATTTGTACAGTTTTTACAATTGAGGGGGTCAAAATGTATGAATTTATAGATAAGCGGTAAGGTGATATTTGCTAATAGTTCAGGGGATCTTAATGTCAGGATGATCAAAAATTTTTTTATCACAATTTGTTTATCACCTTAGCCATTCCTGCTTAATACTAATGTAGAATTGATACATAAGATGGTAAACAAAACATCGTAAGAAAATATGCCTATCATAATATTATTGTAAATGTTTGAGACCACTATATGAGTTACTAAATTTTGAAAGCCAACGCTTATACAATGTAGACTTCACAAATTTTTTGGGAGTGCTACATTGAATTTGGTGGGCTATCATGTAATATGAAAAATAAAATAAAAATTAGAAATAGCATACATATGTACAAATGAAAATTTTCAGAACCTTGAAGGGGCCACAAACCCCTCTCCCTCCCTCCGCCCCTGGTGCTACATATCATAAGATCAAGTTAACTAGCACTAGAGAGCAGAAAAGAGCAGGTTGCAACATGATGGCAGTGTATATACATATAACCAAGAAGTGAACATCCAAAATGGCCACACTAGCATATTTAGTATAGAATAGACCACTATACATTTATAATAAAAATGAAACAATACATGCCTACCTGTTGAGCAAAAGCTGCTGCCTCAATTGCGGCAGCCGCAAGACTGCTTGACTGAGAAGATCCTGATGGCCCTGATCCCAGTCCAAGAATGCTTTTTGCATATGCTACTCGCAGAATCTGTTCATTCTTTTCTAGAGTTGTCCCGTTTGTTGCTCCAAGAGCTTTGGTAGCATCCTCAACCTGGAGAACAAGAAAACACATAAAAACCATAGTTTGAGCATGAATATCAATATGTTTCAACAAACAATAACATGATAAAAAAATATTTATATTTATAAAAACCTAACTTTTATTAAGAGTGGAAAAAAATACGACAAAAATAAAAAGCACAAAGATTGAGATGACCACAATGCCTTTATAATTGCAGTTTGCATCTTACATAGTTTTTATAGTGAGCCCCGTTGCAACTCATAAATCAGCTAAGCAGTCCCATTTGTCTAATCAAAATCAAATCAGCGTGACAAAATCAAGTGACATTTTGAGAGCAAAAATGAAATATCATATAGTCTTTGTGCTGGGTCATTGTGGTAGACTTGGTAACTAATATCTGAAACTCTAGAAATGGGAATTCCTTAATTTACCACAAGCCCATTACATGGTTATCAAGAAAAAATACACATAAATTATGCCCCTCAACAGTTCTCATTCTTTGCCACAATTCTACGTTAAACACTAATGCAAATCAACACATGATGTGCATTCATCAATAGCAGAACATAGGGGAAATCTTCATGGCATACAATAATACAAGCATAAAAACTCATTAGTTTGTTGTAAAAGAGTGTCAAAGTCAGCTTTCAGCATGATACTTGCTGTGGGACTTCAAATTGCTAGCTCCAGCTCTAGACAGGATTGCAATGGACAAGAAAAACTCAGTTGCACTTTACTTGGATCTGTCGGGGCTGTGCGGGATCTCTCTTTTACAATTGTTATAAAATAGTTGATGGGCACTTACAACTATTCTCTTAAAAGAAGGGAATTCGGTCTAAGGTGGCCATTTTTTTGGGTGAACTATTGCACATAAGAAGATTCTCACCAATTTTGATTTACAAAAGCACAACACTCCAAATTGATGTTTTATGTACAAAGCACAAGGGAGACAATCACCAATTATTCATTATAGTGTCGCTAAGGAGATTTAGGTATTTCTTCCATGTTTGGAGTTACTTGGGTGTTCCCACAATTAGCATCCAACCTACATAGTTGGAGGCATGGAGTGGAATATAGGAGGATGAAGACAGAGAAAGACACAGCTCCTTTGCTTAACGTCAAGTAGTTGAGGAGAAAGGAACACAAAACCATTTGAAGGGTGCTAAGAGCCATTTCACAAGGTGAAGAGAAGATTTTTTTGAAATGTGATATGGTGTGTTTTGGGGAATCTAAACCATTCCATTGGGCCGTTTAAAATTTGAAGAGCATATAGAAACTTGATGATGAATTCGATATACTTGTACGGGGCAGACTACACACATTTGGCATGCATAGGATTGTAAGGTCTGTCAATTTTATTTTGTTTGGCATGTGCATCTATAATAGGGTGGCACCCTTGTTTTTGTACTAGTAAAATAAATCTATCTTATGCGATAAAAATTAAAACTTATCAGAGTGATCTATAGTCTATAGACAAGTCTACCATGGATAAATTTAGTTATTTAATAAGTTTGAAGCATGCACTGATTGATGTTAATCCAAATATTGGTAGAATTCCATCCCAATCTCTGGTTGCCATCATGCCACATATTTATACATCACCCATAAACCAATGTGTACAAATACATTTACTCAGGTCAGCATTCAACTGAATCGACAACTAAAAATACACATACCGTATGAAAATGTAAAAAGGCAAATCCCCTTGAAACATGAGTAAATTTGTCTCTAACCAGACGAAGATCCTGCAGTTTTAAAATATGTATAACTTCAGCAGATTTGAACGAAATACAGCATAGTCATTTACATTTCAGTACCTTATATATAAGTAAATAATACATATTTATATATCTATCGTCCCTTAGTCGTTACGGACTTTCGGTTTATTTATATTTCAGTAACCTATATAACAAATCCAGCATGTTTTACCTTAATTGGAGCATGTTTGGAAAACTCATAACGAAGCATTTCTTCATCAGCACTTTCATCCAACCCACGGACAACCAAGACATGGGTAGGACCTGATGAAATGTCAACTTAGCAAAATCTCCTACCCATGATCCTAATGCACACCAAGTGAAAGCATCAGAAAAACTAACCTGCCTCCCCTTTCTTCCCCACTGTTGTAGGATTTGACGATGCCACATCTGCTGGTAGGGCATCAGCTGTTCGTGGCTCATTACACTGTTTCCAAAGAGGGAAAGAAAACCCACCGATTTAGTATAATTCATAGTTAATTGTTAAATAGAACATGAGAAATAGACAGCCAAAGAGGGAAGAAAATAGACCAGCTTAATGTAAAATATCAGATATACATATTACAAGAGCCTCTGCCGCAACCAAAACATCACTCTCAGAGTCGCAATGTAAAAACACTTAGTTGGATAAAACATAATTAAAAAAATAACAGTTTTTGTATTAACTGAAAATGTTAGTCTCATTTAATTAATGCACATATGTCCAGATGAACCAAATTTCTATTTATAGATCAAGCATGTACAGCAGAATAGCAGATTTAATCTATCTACCTCCAGTGAATAACTACAAAGCAGATTCATATATAGTTGTACTACAATAAAACTGATGCAGAAGGCACCAACTACAAGCCACTAAGCACTAGACCAAATATAATGAGGTTTAGGTCCACAAAAATGATACACCTTTTTGATAAAATGACAAGGGGGAGAGAGAGAGAGAGAGAGAGAGCAGCAGCAGGAAGAAGAGAATAGATGCAAAAAGTGCCATAGAGGGGGGGAAATAAAGAACAAACCTGAAAGCAGGATGTTCGCCGTGCAAAATTTACGCAGCCACAGATGGTGCACATCCAATCAGATGGTACTGTGATACTTTTATGGTTACCATGACCAGATTTTAACGCATTATCTGGTCCAAATGATGGTCCACTTGTCCCCCCAGTTGGCCTACTACTGCAACATGACAGAGTTGCACATTGTAATAAAAAACAGAATTCATATGTGACAGCTTAAAGCTACAGATAAATTAGTGGAACATTTTGGTTGCATAGAAGAACAAAACTAACAAAAATCTCAAACAAAAGTTCATAACGGAAGTTGAATAAGATATGGTCCAAATCTCACCCACACTATCTGCCATGAAGAATCTTTCTAAAGAGCTAAGAAAGAATAATACAACGCCTAAAACACTGAGACAGTAACATATGATTCAAATCCGATAAGATGAAAGCACTGGAACTCAGTAATTGGACAATGCAAAAGCAAAGCATAATGTGCTTCACTGCCTAATGTGCTTTCACTATATAGTTATTGAACACTTACGAAAATTATATGGTTCACTGCCTAATGTGTTTCAATCCCTTTAGAAAGTAAAAATTGTGTGAGTGCATACATGAAGAGGACCATGCATTAAAATTAACATAATGAACATATTAGTGCGCTTTCACTATATAGTAGTTATAGACAACTACTATAACAGTGCTCAGAAGAGGACCATGCATTAAAATTAATGAAAGTGTAACAAAAAAGTGTTCAATTTCCCATCCCCAGGCTATGGCCTCCGATGCACCAAAAAAAGTGTACCAAACTTGCATTAAAAATGCTTATACCTGTACTCGAAGAACAGCTTCCTACCATCCACAACAAGACCTTCATCTCCAAGTTTATCCATCACTGCACGTGCAACTCCCTGTTTCACAACAATTTAGCTCACATGTGCCTTTCATAAAGCCAAATTATCAAATGTTGACATGATATGCTTAATTGATACCACAGAAGGGAAATCAATAAAAGCAAAGCCACGAGAGATGCCCGCATTGCGTTCTTTGATCACGCAGACATGGCGAAGTGGTCCCCATTCAGCCTGTTGATGGTAAAAATTAATGAGATGTAGCCAATGTGGTAGACTGCAAGAATTAACAAATGAGGTAATTAAAAATATTGAGTAGAAAAGTACAAGGATCTGGTATAAATCTTCCTCAGTTGTCTTCTGTGAGAGACCCTTCACAACAACAGTAGCAGATGGGGCCTGCAAGAAAACAGCACTGACACTTAACCCATTGAATTAACAATAGTGAAATATTTGAATAAGAATATCCACCATTACACAAGCATACCACAGAGTAATGCTCATGGTGACGTTCATGATCCCTTCGCTTCTCACTCCTCTCATATCCAGAATCATCATAACTGTCCTCTCGATGACTCCAACCATGACTTTGACTCCGAGGAGACCTTGACCTGGGGCAATCATCACGTCCACAAGACCGAGAACGCTCATGACTTCTATGTGGACTCCTATCTCTACCCCGGCTCAAACATCTCTTGTCATGATCTCGTTCACGAGATTCACGGCTCCAACTACTGTCTCTCCTACTACCTCTATCATAATCGGAATCATAACTATGCCTGCCATAATCATAATCTCTCTCACGGCTATCCTCCTGGCTTTGATAGGAAATCCGAGATCTGTAGTCATAATCATCATATGCATAATCATTACGATCACATCCCCCATATCTAGCAGGCCTGTCATATCTATGATGATGGTAGTTGTCAATACTACGATAGCCATCCCGAAACTTATCATATTCCTGAAATGTATCAATTTCGTGATACTTGTCAGCTTCATGGAAAGCATCCATTTCATGATATGAATCGGCGTATGGCTTCTCATGTCGCCTAGAGTCCCTCTTAAATGAATATTCTTCTTCGTAACTTCTCCTCCTTGATTGAGACCATAGACCACCTGCAGGTGGAGGAGTTGGATAGTTCTCCCTCTCCAGTATATCCCGGTGGAAGGCATTCCTGGAGTAGATATTATCCCTTGAGAATCTCTCATCAATAAACCTCCTATCTTCGTATGAACCATCAACCCTGCCAAAAGAACATAAGCAAGAACCAAACAGGAGGAGAAGAAAAAAAAAATGATATAACAAAATGTGTAGAATATAGAACAAGTAGTAAGAATTGAAAGGTCACTATCACATTTCATTTAGCATGCATATGAACAAGAAAAACACAACCATCACAAATTAATAAGAGGTCTGCTGCATGTTTGCACGAAATGTGGGATTTATACCAATACATTGCACGATAAAATATGTAAACCGGCATTTTAAATAAGCTCTTTACCCATGAGCAGGTAAATTACCCTAGCACCAAGCATCAGTCAGCACTCACCAGAAGTCTGGCTCATGGACTGCACCATACCCTTCCAAAGCCTGTGGATTCAAGAGAATAAGCTATGTCAGCAACTAATAATGATGGTATGAAGTAGGCAAATCCATTCCATATCCTCACTGTCCCATGGCTCTCTCTCATTGTTCTTTAAGGATGAAATGCCAGGAAAAAATGGACAATCACATGAGCCCTAATTCTTGTAAATCATCCAATATAGTGATTAAAAAGGAAACCACAATTACGCTGTTATTTTCCATCCTTGCCGAAGACCATAGTGACCAGGATCCATCTCTTGCAAGAGCTGAAAGTGTTACCCCCCTGAAAAGCTCTTGATGATCGTTCAGAATTTCAGGAGCGGATGTCTGAAACCTTTCCTGTAATGGATGCACAAACAGATATAGTTATCCACTGTGAACTGAGAAGCAATCCTCATAACTTGGCCTCTCCTTTTACTGGACTTCTCAAATATCAAATTCCTCCCACAAACATCCTTCTACAAACTCTCTTGACACAAAAATTAAATGGCCTTGATAGCAAAAACCATCAAATTATAAATCAATACATCATCCGCGGGATGAATTGAGGCTAAACAATCTCGATCAGGTCTACTCTGGATGAATGCAAGCCCGGACAACATTCAGAATGAACATTGTAGCACGAAAGGAGTGCCAGCACCAATGAGCCACACACCCTTTCACCAGAACAATTATGGCAGCATGGGAGCCTAAACCAATGCTAGGCTGTAAAACTTACTTTAGCCTATATGTCATTTCATTTAACTATCTCACAAAAACTGACTCAATTAGTATTAAAATTCCACAGTTGCAAAATGCAAAAAATATAGAAAACCATCAATGGTACTTATAAAAGAATATGCATACCATAGCCACCTGAGAAAATATTACATTATATACATATGAAGTGCACGCACATGAAATAACCATTAAAACGTAACATTAAAGTGTGATGCTTACACTATTTCAGAATTATAAACGAAATCAACAACATATAATTAAAAAGCAAAATTAGAAAGTATTAATTTCTCGTGTCTTCGAAATTCTAATCATTCCACTAGTATTTCTAAAAATGTATAATCATCCATTCATCAAGATTTTAAACATTTTCTATCTACTGTGTAGACATCACATCATGGTCCCCCATCTAATGATCAAATACAACATGAACAACAAACCCTGTAATCCTATTTAAGGAATGTTTACAGATCCATATATGTGATTGAAGAAAAAGCATGATCTTTTATATGATCCACCAGCTGTAGAAGCATAATCAAATACAATGTAGCTGCTAACATATAGATGGAAGGAATAAATACACAGCATCACAACCCCTCAACATTAATGGAGCATACACCTATTCCTCTCTTCTATAATCTAATCTAAATACATTCAATCGCAACTCATCTTATAAAATCATTCAATTGGGAAAATAATGTGGTGGTTCTTGTGCTACAATATCAAAAACACACCATGTGACCAATTGAGCACTCGATCTTGTGATGTAAATCAGTCAATCATGAGTATTCTAAAGAACAATTTATATTAGTAAAAAACTTGTCTCAAAAAAATTATGGAAGCAAGAACAGGGCCGCATGCACTACAGGTAATGTATATAACCATCTATCATTGTCTATCCTTTTTTATTTTTTACAGCACATCAGAGCTGCTTTTCCAAGCTATTTTTCTTGTACTCATCTCTAACTACCACTTAACACAAACACTAAACTGAGTATAACCCCTGCAACAGAATGAAGAATACAATCCAGGGATTCTCCATCAATCTTGCAGATATAACACACTATAGCAATCAGCAGACAGCAGCCTCTTCTAATCAACTCATCTTCTATAAGCATTTTGTTAAAATCCACCTACTCTCCACCTACTTCACCCACTTAAACCTACTCCACTAAACCTAACCCACTACACCACTACCACCTCACCTACTCCACTAAACCTAACCCACTACACCACTACCACCTCCACTTCACCTACTCCTTACCTACTACACACTCACCCTCTTCTATATATAGGAATCATGAATCATTGTAATAGATATCAATATAAATCAATCAATAATACAATTCTCTATTTCTCTTTATACATTAAATTTCTACATGGTATCAGAGCAAGGTTAAGCACTTAGTATTTTTCGTTTCACCGGCGGGCGGCAACCTCGCCTTGGCCGCCCGCCGGACCTCAACCTATTCCGCTTATTTTCTACACATACCTTCCCATCACTGCCTAAATCCTCTCTCTTGAGGCCAATGTGAATTCCTCTTCTTCATAATCTGCACTAACTGTGGCATCTTTTCTTGGGGCAAACTCTGCAACCCAACACTCAATCTATGCTTCTCCTCCATGCTCATTTGCCTCTTGTTAGGATCCTTCGCCTTCGGCTTTGGTTTGGGCTTCGCCACAGCCTTGAGCTTCACTGCAGCTTTCAGCTTCACGGCAGCCTTCGGTTTCACAGCAGCTTTTGGCTTCGCAGCTGGCTTGGCCTTTGCCGCTGGCTTGGGCTTCACAGCGGCTTTAGCTTTTGGCGCAGCAGCTTTTGTCTTAGCCGGAGCCTTCTTTTCCTTTTTCGCTTTTACAGCCTTCGGCTTTGCAGCAGCCTTCGGCTTTGCTTCCCTCTGGTGGCTCCCCAGGTTCCACCTGAGCTGCATGATTCATTTATAGCTGCAATTGATAAGGGAAGTATTAGAACAATGCCCAATAGAAGTATGCCAGCTGCTCCTTACCCTACTCCTGGAGCACTATTAATAGGTGATGCTTTCAACATGCGTCATCCTTTAACTGGTGGAGGAATGACTGGAGCCCTGTATAAGGTGTTTTGTGCATCTCCTGATCAAGCAAGGAAGGAAATGCGTGAAGCATGTTTTGATTATTTGAGCCTTGGAGGTGTGTGTTCAACAGGACCAGTGGCTTTACTCTCTGGTCTAAATCCTAGCCCATTGAGCTTGATACTCCATTTCTTTGCTATAGCCATATATGGTGTTGGCCGTCTCTTGCTACCATTTCCTTCCCCTAAGCGCCTGTGGATAGCAGCTAGATTATTTTTGGGTGCATCGGCTATCATTTTTCCCCTCTTTCTCTCACATGGGCTTGTCCCCTCTCTCTCCTCCGTTTGATTTCAAAATCCATTATTTTTATTTATTTTCTCCAAACCACTTTCCTTATTTCCCCCATCTTTCATTTTGATTTCAAATATATTTTTATTATTTCTTTCTTTATTTTTCTTTCACATTGTTTTTTAATCTTTTTCAAATTCCATTCATACCATATAGCTTTGCACACCAAACCATCTTTTATTCATCTCAGGGATCAACCCCGATCACAATTTTAACAAAAAAAAAAAAAAACAACCACAACAACACAAACCACAACACCACAAGATTTGTTTTCTTTTCTGCAGACGGCCACCCACCAACCTCACTTTTTCGCCTATTCCGCCGGTCTTTTCTTCTTGCCTCCGTCCTGGGCGGCCCTTGACGGTGTTGCCTCTGTGTTTCCCACTCCACTGGGCACGATCACTCCACCCTGCTCCTCCACTACAGCATATGGCGGACCTCCAAATCGGAACATAACGGTGGCCTTCCGCTTCAGCTCCTTATTTTCCACCTTTAGCACACTTATCTCTGCTCGCGCATCCTTATACATGCGTTGGAGCAGAGCCAGTTGGGCGTTTAACTGCTGCACCTCATTTGTCCTACTCTGCAGCCGGTGCGACAAGTTTGTGACCGCAGTCATAGTTTCAACACAGGACTTCAATGTATACTGATTAGCTTCAATATCCGTTTGCACTGCCATTTTTTGCTCCACCGACCGCATCGGAAAGTTCAACGGAGCAAAACCAGAGGTGCTTGGTTGAGGTTCACAGGCCACCGCACCAGTTATCTCTCTTGTTGACTCGTTGAGGTCGGGAAAGAGAGTGAGCAGACCACGGGAAGAAGAGGCTATGTTCTGGGTAGCTGAACGGGAAGAAGAAGCCATGTTTTTGGGTTGCTGAGTGTTTCAGAGAAGGGTTGGTTACAGAATGTTACAGAGAACGAAGAAGTTTCAACTGGTTTGTTATGCTTCCAAGCCTCAGACTTCGCTTCGGTTTATAAAGACAGAGACGACGAGGCCGACACGCGCTCTGTCAATCACGTGCATCGCCACGTGTCAGGCGCCCCTTTTGATGGCTCGACGCTTTCTGTCGGGCACGTCTTTTGATGAAGTGGGCGCGCCTTTTGATGGCACGCCTTTTGATGGCACGCCTTTTTATGGATTGGGCACGCCTTTTGATGGCACGCCTTTTGAAAGATTGGGCACACCTTTTGAGGGTGCGACTTTTTAAGGGTCCGACAAGACTCTGTAAACTGTCCCGACATTGATTCCGGTTAGCTCCTTCATGGGTCCGACAAGACTCTGTAAACTGTCCCGACATTGATTCCGGTTAGTTCCTTCATGGGTCCGACAAGACTCTGTAAACTGTCCCGACATTGATTCCGGTTAGTTTCTACAAGGGTCCAGCAAGACTCCGTAAACTGTCACCACAACTGTCACAACATTGTCTGCTACAACGGTCCGACATGACCCCATAAACTGTCTTCTACATCGGTCTGACACCGCCATCCAGTGTCCTCTACACCGTTATGACACCACCATACAGTGTCCTCTACATGGTTATGACACCCCCATACAGTGTCCTCTACAACGTTATGACACCACCATCCAGTGTCTTCACCAATGGTCTGACACGACCATACAGTGCCTCTTATCCTCTTTTATTTTTATGTATTTTCTTGTTTTGTTACTCTCTCCAAACTCAAGTTGGTTAGTTCCTATCCCCCTTGAGTTTGCGGGGGGCTGTTAAAATCCACCTACTCTCCACCTACTTCACCCACTTAAACCTACTCCACTAAACCTAACCCACTACACCACTACCACCTCACCTACTCCACTAAACCTAACCCACTACACCACTACCACCTCCACTTCACCTACTCCTTACCTACTACACACTCACCCTCTTCTATATATAGGAATCATGAATCATTGTAATAGATATCAATATAAATCAATCAATAATACAATTCTCTATTTCTCTTTATATATTAAATTTCTACACATTTGTTCTGCAAACCCTACCTACCCACCCTCTGTTAGAATAGGAAATTGTTAGAATAAGAAGTATTAGAATAGGAAATAGTCGGTTGTATTCTTATTCATTCCTTTTTTTGATTACTCAGACTATGCATGTAATTGCTCAATTATCAATATAAAAGGGAATGAAGTCTAACTCATTCCCCAACTCTTTCTCTTCCCTAAAATTACATGGTATCAGAGCCTAAACCCTAGCCCATAACTTATTCTTGTCTGCCGGCAGCTCTATCTTCCCCAAGAGCCCAGTCAGTCACAGTAGCCTCTCACCCAGACCATCGTCTGTCATCCCACAGTCCGTCTAGGCCATCGTCAGTCTCCTAGGGGGTCTGTTGGAACTCTAGGGCCTCACCCAGGCCATCGTAAGGCACCCTAGGGCCTGCCGACAGCCTCTCTAGCTTCGTTGGCTTCTGTCGGCATCTCCTAGGCAGCCGTCGAATCTCTCTTGACTGCCGACTCTCTCTCTCGCAGCGTTGTCTCTCTCACAGTCGTCAACTCTCAGCGTCATCTCTCTCTCTTTTCTTATACAGTTGTAATGGTGTATTAGGAGTGCTTCTAATGGTTGGTTAGTAAAATAAATAAATAAATAAACAAAAAATAAAAAATATATAAAAAAAATGATGCTACATTAAAAAAATAAATAAAATAAAAAAACACTTATTTTGCTAATCTCTTTGTGGTTATAGTGTTGGCTATTCCTCCACCATCTTCGAGTTTGTGATTGGCAGATTTCACTAGTGAGTCTACAAGATCTCAGCCACCTAAGAGCGAGAGTTCCCTTATCCCTTCTACTATGCCTGATAATCTCAACCCTAGCCTTAAAATCATCACTTCTTTATTCAATGCTCAGAACTATCTAGCGTGGTCGAAGAGTCTGACTATTTTCTTGAAGAGCAGAGAGAAGATTGGGTATGTTGATGGCAGAATCCATGCATCCCTCACCACAGACCCGAGTTATGATCAGTGGGAGATCACCAACTCCCTCAACAAAATGGTGTTGCAGAACTCAAAAATCACCATCTCCTTGATATCGCCCGTAGTCTATCCTTTGAGATGCGGGTTCCTCGATCCTATTGGGGGGATGCGGTTCTCACTGCCGCTTATTTGATTAATCATCTTCCTACCCAAGTTCTTCAAAAACAAGCACCTCTTCAAGTTTTGTTCGGGTTTACCCCTTCCGAGTTCTCCATTCCTCCTACGACTTTTGGTTATGTTTGTTTTGTCCATAATCATTCAACCACTCGTGGTAAATTGGATCCCCGGTCTCTTAAGTGTGTTTTTCTGGGTTATTCTACCACCAAAAAGGGTTATCAATGTTATCATCCTCCTACTCGCAAATGGTTTGTCTCCATAGATGTTACTTTCTTTAGGTCTCAGCCCTATTTTCCGACCCCCCCGGTATCACAGTCATCCCTTTAAACAGATAGTGGATGATGAGCCAACAATTGTTGAGGAAAAGGAAGCAGACAAAGTTTATATCAGGGACAAGGATAGACAGCAAGTCACTTAGATGCAAGAGACTACTTCTCTTCCTCTACTACCAACTTCTTCTCCGAATGAGTGTCTAGAGTCACCCACCTATACTAAGAGTCCAGGTAATTCTGATTCTAGACTTCTATTCCTGTTTTTTCCAATCTTGATGTTCCCATTGCTAATAGGAAGGGGGTTAGGTCCTGTACTCAACATCCTATTAGTAATCATGTCTCTTATTCTCATTTATCTTCCTCATATAAAACTTTTCTATCTAAAATGTCTTCTATGAGTCTACCTACCAATTTTTAGGATGCTCTTTCTATTCCTGAATGAAAACATGCCATGATGGAAGAGGTGAGAGCTCTTCGCAAAAGTGGCACTTGGGAGTTAGTGGAGTTACCTAGCGGCAAAAATCCAGTTGGTTGTAAGTGGGTGTACACGGTAAAACATAAAGCAGATGGTTCCATAGAACGATACAAAGCAAGACTAGTTGCTAAGGGCTTCTCTCAGACTTATGGGTGGATTACCAAGAGACATTTGTACCAGTTGCTAAGATGAATTCTGTAAGAATTTTACTCTCTTGTTGCAAATTTGGATTGACCCCTTCATCAATTTGATGTGAAGAATGCATTTCTTCATGGAAATCTAGCAGAAGAAGTCTATATGGATATTCCACCTGGTTTTGCCGATGCTAAGTCCAACGGTAAGTATGCAGGTTCCAAAAGTCACTTTATGGCCTAAAGCAGTCTCCTAGGGCTTGGTTTGAAAGGTTTACTCAAGCTATGCTGAAATATAGGTTCAAGCAAAGTCAAGCTGATCACACCTTGTTTGTGAAACACTCCTCACATGGTAAGACCACAGTTCTTATTGTCTATGTTGATAATATTGTTCTGACAGGAGATGATGTTGAGGAGATTCCTCATTTGAAAGAATATTTGGCTAAAGAGTTTGAAATCAAAGACTTAGGCTATTTGAAATATTTTTTGGGCATTGAAATAGCTCGGTCCAAGGATGGCATCATCATATGCCAAAGGAAGTATGTACTTGACTTGCTAAAGGAAACTGGAATACTTTGAAGTAGACCATGTGATACACTTCTAGAACTGGGCCAGAAACTGAGTAAGGATCAAGAGAGAGATCCAGTGGACAGGGGGAGATACCAGAAACTAGTGGGCAAGCTCATATACTTATCCCACTCACGTCCAGACATTGCCATTGCTGTGAGCATAGTGAACCAGTTTATGCATGCTCTTAGAACTTCCCACTTGAAGGCTGTTATGAGAATCTTGAGATACCTGAAGTCTTCTCCTGAAAAGGGTCTCTATTTCTCAAAACATGGCATCTCAGTGTGGAGGCATTTACTGATGCAGATTGGGCTGGCTCAATCACTGACAGACGATCAACTTCCGGATACTACACATTTGTGAGTGGTAACCTAGTCACATGGCAAAGTAAAAAACAGAATGTGATGGCTAGATCTAGTGCTAAGGCAGAATTCAGGGCTATAGCTCAGGGTGAATGTGAGTTACTATGGATTAAACTATTGTTGGGAGACTTGGGAATCCATCAGACTGACTCCACGCGACCATTCTGTGACAACAAGGCCGCAATCAACATAGCTCATAATCCAATTCAGCATGATAAAACTAAGCATGTGGAGATTGATAGGCACTTCATCAAGGAAAAACTCACTAGTGGCACCGTATGTATTCCATTTGTGAAGACTGAGGACCAACTAGCTGATGTTCTCACCAAGGGACTAAGGAGCAAATCCTTGCATGGCATTCTCAACAAGCATGACATGAGAAATATCTTCGCACCAACTTGAGGGGGAGTGTTAGAATAGGAAATTGTTAGAATAGGAAGTATTAGAATAGGAAATAGTCGGTAGTATTCTTATTCATTCCTTTTTTGATTACTTAGACTGTGCATGTAATTACTCAATTATCAATATAAAAGGGAATGAAATCTAACTCATCCCCCAACTCTTTCTCTTCTCTAAAATTACACCCTCCCCCTCTCTTTAGAAAGCACCTATCCAAACCCAAAATAAAAGAAACAACAACAAAAAGGCAACTAAAATCTTCAAATTGAGAACTCATATCCTGAGAAACTCTCAATATATGGTAAAAGAAATATCAGCACACCTTCTACCCAGGTAAAAATGCTAATATCATGCGATTTACCAAACAAAAACGAAACGAAGTCCAGTTGCCCATCTCTAAAAGCTTTGCTTTAACAATAAGTCACACATTCACATAGTCATCCAACCAAAACTCCTAATTTATTGTGATAGAATACAAGCCCTAGAAACATCTCCTTAAAGCCATTCTCCCAAACCAAACATCCTCCCATAATTGAACAGGTTTGCAATTGAAAAACCAAAATTCAATCAATATCACAATCGAAAGCTAGTACACAAACCTAAAGGGTCAGGCTAATGCAAGAAAAATATAAATTCTTATTTCAAACGCCATGAATTTATTCAAGTCTTGTAATAGAAATAGAATCCAAAAAGATAGATAACTCATCAATCAAATTATTAAAAAGAATATAGCAATAGTTAATATTTTTTCTTAAGTTAATGCATACAATAAAACGCACTAAATTTTATGATTATATTTTATACTTTATTGATTATTCATAGATAATGTTTATCTAAAAAAAAGATAAATAATGTTAAATTAATGGGGTTTCTTTTTTTCGGTGCGTGTGATGGTAGAAATTGATATTATATATTAAATTTTACGACAATTATTTTATTTTTTTTTTTTTTTCAATTAGGAGTTACATGTGCTTCCACCCCCCTAAAGTCAAAATCTTGGATCCGTCGTTAACCAGAAGGGAGGGAGAAGGTGGTGGAGGGTGGTTGAGACCACTTTTCTGCTTCTTTGTTTCTCTTGTTGCATGCATCCCTGAATCGATCTCCATATATGTATCCCTCAACTGTTGAATTAACAATGATGGACGCCAAATTTTAAAATTCACGATTTAATTTGTTATTGGGCATAACTTTGGGAGCTTTAATTATTTGGTAATTTTCCCTGGTGTTATTTGAAATTGGTATTTAATCGTGGTAAATTTCAAGAAAAATACAATTTTAATCAAGAAAATTTGCTTAAAAATTGAAATAATTCATTCACGCGTACATTCATGCTTCCAAATGTACCCATCAAAGACTGTACAAGCCTCATTGTGGAAAGATCTAACTCTGAGAAAAAAATGGAAATAACAAAACAAAAAACATGGCAGCATTTGCGCCCAACATCCCAAGAAAAGAGAAAAGATCTCCTAACTCCAAGAAAAAATGGTGAAGTATGACGATCTAATCTTGAACATACAATCATCCTCAATAGTCCTACAACCAAATGGAAGAAAAATCTTATCTAGAACTTAGTCTGCTGAACATTTCATCTCCTTGTAATTTTGATTCACCAGCAATTCCAAATAAAAGTGAAAATATCTCATCAGATTGCGGGTGCGATCTATCACCAGAGAGAAAGACATTAACTCTCCCTTTCTGCAAAATCCAACTACATCCAGGAACTTTCTTCATCCCCTTCAATCCCATATCCTTCCTCAGTGTTTGCTCTTCAATGTGACATCCAGTTGCTACATATATATTGCGTAGTGCCACAAAGGCTGGTACATTCAACGGATCCAACTCAAGGAGTTTTTGGGCTGCACGTTTAGCAATCTCTGCATTCTTCTCACCAAATCCACACACACCAAGTAATGCCCCCCAAGCGGCATGACCTAACTCAAAAGGCAGGCTCAGAACAAACTCTTCTGCTTCCTCTAGTTTGCCTGCTCTGCCTAAAAGATTTATCATAGAAATATAATGCTCCAAGCCTGGTTCATTTGAGTATTCATTATTCATGGCACTAAATAACGCCCACCCTTGGTCAACAAGACCTGCATGGTTACACGCTGACAAAATCCCCAAGAAAGTAACAGAATTTGGGCAAATTACAGATTCCTGCATGGCTACGAAGAGCTTTAGAGCTTCACTAGCTAGCCCATGATGTGCAAATCCCATTATCATGGAATTCCAAGAAACCAAATCCCGAGATATCATATTTGAAAAGATGCCATGTGCATCATCTATCTCCCCACATTTTGCATACATTGAAATCAAAGCATTCTCAATAAATAAATCAAGTTCCGGCAGTGTCTTTGTCAACAAACAATGGAACTGCTTGCCTTGATCAAGATTAGCCAATGCACCAGCGGCTCCAAGAAGAACAGAATATGTAGAATTTGGTGGTGATATTCCATTAGTTCGCATTTCTGCAAACAAGCAGGTAGCTTCTGCAAAACATTCATTTTGGACATACCCTGATATCATTGTTGTCCATGCAACATCATCTTTATCAGGCATTCTCTTAAAAAAATCACATGCCTCTTCTACTTTGCCAGCACTAAAATACCCACTGATCATAGAAGTCCATGAAATTTTGTCTCGGAAGGGTACTGTGTCAAACAAAATCTGTGCATTTTCCAACTGTCCAATCTGAATATAACCAATAATCATAGAATTGCAAGACTGAACTGTACAACTTTTCAAATTTTTAAGAAATATACAATGTGCATAATCCATGATACCAAACATTGAATACATGTGAATTAGGCTCTTAGACAACCTTCCATCACCTTCAGCACAATCCCAACCATTAATTATCAAATATGCATGTAATTGCTTGCCCAGCTGAGGATGACCCACACCTGCACAAGCATAAGCAAGTGAAATGAAAGTCTCACCATTTGGTTTTATGTCATAGTTCTCTCTCATTTCAATAAAAAGCAACAAGGCATCTCTGTATAAGCCATTCCAACCAAACCCGCCAATCATGGCTGTCCAAGAAACAACATTCCTCTCGGGCATTCTTCGAAATAAGAAATACCCCTCTTCCACATTGCCAACCCTACAGTAACCGGCTATCAAGCTAGTCCAAGTAATCACATTGTAGCCATGCATCTTCTCAAACAATGCTCTTGCTTCTTCCATCCTACAATGCTCAACATACCCCGAAATCATAGCATTCCAAGAAACTTGATTTTTGGTCGGCATAACATCAAAAACTCGCCTTGCTTCCTCCAAATATCCATTTCTAACCAACCCGACAACCATTGAATTCCAAGAAACCACATTCCTCTCTGGCATCACAATAAACAACTCCCTTGCCTGATCAACCATCCCCGCATTCATCAACCCACAAAGCATCGAAGTCCATGACACCACACTCCTCTCCGGCATCACTTCAAACAATCGATATGCATCATTCAACCTCCCCCATTGCAGGTAAGTTGAGATCATTGCATTATATGTTACCACGTTTCTCTCAGGCATGATCTCGAATAGTGTTCGAGCTTCGTCAACAAAACCATCTCTCCCGTATTTTGAAAGCAATGAAGTCCAACCCACAACATGGCTAGAGTTATCTCTTTGAGGTATTTGCTCGAGTAGGTCACGAGCATCTTCAAAATTATTGTTGGAAAGGCATAGGAGGAGTTGAGAATCTTCAAAACTGAGTTCTGGGTAATGGGTTTTGGAGAATTTGGTTTGGAGTTTGAAGCAACCGACATGAAAGGAACAGCAGCACAGATTAATTGGCCTTTTTGAGAGGAAGTGTTTGAGGGTCTTCAAACTGGAAGTGGTGCACATTAACTGTTTTCAGTATGAGGATGATATTGTGGTTGTTATTTGCTCAGTGTCGTGCCATGGTTTGATTGGTAAATTTATGATCCCCTACAGGATGTAACAACAATAATTATTAGACTAAATTCAACATTATAATTTTTCTCTCTTTTCAGGAATATATTCGGACAGCATATCATTCAAAATTAGGGTGGGACAAGAAACACTTAACTTGATGAGTCATTTAAGGTGTCTGATCAATGGGTTAACTCACGGTGTGACATTAAATTTCTTTGGAATTCTCTCTGAAGACTGATTCATAGAGATGATTAAGCAAATTGTAAAAATAAAATAATGCAGTAATATGAAGTTTATAATTAACACTTGGTTATTGAATATGAGAAGGTGGGATATTTTAGGAATTAGATAGATTTGGACTAGATCAATCCAATATGAGATTTTTTAAGAAAATGTTGTAGGGTATAATGAGATTAGTTGTTTTATTTTAACCTTCTTGATAAGAGATAGGGATAGAATTCACAATTTGATAAGTATGTATGGCAGAGAGAAGTACATGTTCTTTTTGATTTATTTGATGAGAGAGGTAGAATGGGAGTTATATAATAGCACTTTTATTTTGATATGAGAGAGAGAGAGAGAGAGAGAGTTATGATGAACTTTTATTTAATGATAGAGGTGCCTTGTTTATAACATAGAGAGATAAAGAGAAAGTGAGCCATAATCCACCCTCCCCCTCTCTTTTAAAAAGAGCATATCCAAACCCAAAAGCAAAGAAAAGAAACAACAACAACAACAACAAAAGGCAAAGGACGAGCCACAAGAACCAAAACCTTCAACAGAAAACTCGTATCCAGAGAAACTCTCAATATATGGTCAAAGAAGCTAAAACCATAAAATTGACCATTATCCATATCAGCACATCTTCTAACCCAAGTAAAAATGCTAATAATATGCAATCTACCAAACAAAAACGAAACAAAGTCAAGTTGCCCATCTCTAAAAGCTGTGCTTTACAAAGCCATCCAACCAAGCGTCCTACTTTATTGTGACAGAAAACAAGCCCTGGAACTCCTCCTCAAAGCCATTCTCCCAAACCAAACATCCTCCCATAATTGAACAGGTTTGCAATTTCAAAACAAGAATTCAATAAATATCACACTCCAAAAAAGCATCAACACACAAACCTAAAGGGGCTGGAAAATTTAAACTTAAATTAGAATCAGAGCCCAAAATTGTGTCATTTCCAAGTTCAACATTTGGCTAAGGCATAGAAATAAAATCCAACCTTCCCACTAAAGTAAAACCCCAAAAAAAAAATTTGTCTAAAATCAGAGACTGAAACTCTAAATCACAAAAGATAGAAGATTAAACTAAGGAATTATTATATTAACAAATAAAACATGAAAAAAAAAATTCAATTGAAAATCACGAATGACCAAAAAAAAATGGTTTGGCAATCTTACGCTGAAACGACTAAACCATAGGCCCACGATGCTGCCTGGATTGTCTCCGATCCACACCGTGGCTCTGCCGAATGCCTAGCAGAGCGAAATGAGAGAAGTCACAGAGATCGACGATTGATGAATTAAGAGAAACGGAGAGAAAGAGACAGAGATCTTGTTTGGTTTGATTTTGGGAGAGGAGTTTTTAAAATTATTTTTGTGAGAGAGTTTATAAATTTTTTTTTGTTTGTTTGGTGTGTATTTTCTTCACGGTATGACATGCCACGCAGCAAGGAACATGTCACCTCTTCGGACCCATCTCAAAACACGTTTGGGGTCCACTTAATTTTGGCCTCAAAATTGGGTCAAAAAAAATCATATAAAACACCATTTTTTTCAACAATCCCCCACATGAATAGAATTTGACGGAGAGAAAATGCAACAACATGATCTATTACAGAGAGTACAGAAATTGGAAATATTCTACAAAGGATAGGTAGCTTTTGGCTTTGAACCTTCCCTTGTGAGACACTATCGGATTTACTAGCTAACCAGTGAACATTATGTCTTGAACTATTCAGCCGTTTGTGTAAACCAAGACAATAGAACTTACACAGTATTTCCCAGACACAGTTTAGTTCTCACTATTGTGTTCATTTTGGCCCTGAACAACCTGGTCTTTTATGAGTGCTCTAGAGAATTGTAGCCCTTCACAAATCTCATAGAACCGGCTCAGTTCACACTCACATAGGTGATTCTTATAAAGAGTATCCTGCCATACTCCATTAGGTTTACCTAGATATAAGAATCATTAAAATTTTACTTAACCTCAAACGCTGCAGACATTATTATTTCATCAAAGAAATGGGTAGGAGTTAGACTCCCCAGTGATCCTTCTGAGTCATTCACAACTCGGTTGTCCCTTTGAACCTAGATCTTGGGATCTCTAGTCAATTAGGTTGGGTTGCCGTTGTGGTAACTCTTATTTAATAGGCTTAAGTCCTATTCCCCTCGATGAATTCTCAACTAACTCTCTTGCTAACCCTTTGGTTAGTGGATCCGCTATGTTGTCTTTAGACTTAACATATTCTATGGAAATAATTCCATTAGAGAGTAGTTGTCTCATGGTGTTATGTCGATGATGAATGTGTCGTGACTTACCGTTATACATATGACTCTGTGCTCTACCTATAGCTGATTGACTATCACAATATATGCATATAGCAGGCACCGGTTTTGGCCATATTGGAATATCTTCAAGGAAGTGGCGAAGCCATTCTGCCTCTTCCCCAGCTTTGTCTAAAGCTATGAATTCAGATTCCATAGTAGACCTAGCAATGCAAGTCTGTTTGGAAGATTTCCAAGATACAGCCGCCCCACCAAGAGTAAAGACATACCAACTGGTGGACTTCGAGTCTTTAGTATTCGATATCCAATTTGCATCACAGTATCCTTCAAGTACTGCTGGATATCTAATATAATTAAGTCCAATGTTACGAGTAAATCGGAGATATCTTAGAACCCTTATAATTGCTTTCCAGTGTTCTACTCCCGGATTACTCGTATATCTACTTAATTTACTTACTGCATAAGCTATATCCAGGCGAGTGTAGTTCATCAAGTACATTAAGTTTCCAATAATTTGGGCATACTCTAATTGAGAAATACTTTTATGTACATTCTTAGCTATAAACAAATTAACATCTATAGGTGTTTTAGCAAGATGATCATCATCTTTGCTAAATTTGTCAAGTATTTTCTCAATGTAATGAGATTGTGACAAAGCATATCCTTCTGATGTTTTGGTAATTTTCATACCAAGAATTACATCAACAATGCCCATGTCTTTCATGTCAAAATGTTTATTCAACATTTTCTTAGTAGTTTTAATCATATCATTATTACTACCTATGGTGAGCATATCATCTACATAAAGACATATAATGGCATAACCTTTGTCTATGTTTTTAATGTAAACACATTTGTCATACTCATTAATTTTGAATCCATTTGACATCATTGCATTGTCAAATTTCTCATGCCATTGCTTTGGCGCTTGTTTTAAACCATATAATGATTTAACCAATTTATACACTTTCTTTTCTTTTCTTGGAACAGAAAAACCTTCTAGTTGTTCCATGTAAATTTCTTCATTTAACTCACCATTTAAGAAAGCGGTTTTCACATCCATTTGATGAATTTCTAAATTGTATAAAGATGCAATGGCAATTAACATTCTAATGGATATTATTCTAGTAACCGGTGAGTATGCGTCAAAGTAATCAAGACCTTCATTTTGTCTAAAACCTTTGACCACAAGTCTTGCCTTGTATTTGTCAATTGATCCATCCGCTTTCAATTTTCTTTTGAAAATCCACTTGTACCCAAGAGGTTTACAACTTGGTGGCAAATCCACCAATTCCCAAGTGTGATTTTGCAAGATGGATTCAACTTCACTATTGATAGCTTCTTTCCATAAAGGAGCCTCAGGACTGGACATAGCCTCTTTAAAAGTTAAAGGTTCATTTTCTAACAAAAATGTTAGAAAATCTGGACCAAAAGATTTTGAGGTTCTAGCACGTTTACTACGCCTAGGTTCCTCTTCATCAATTTGATCTAACTCTTGCTCTTGATCATGTCTATGATCATTACTAGTAATAGCATCAAAAGATCTTTTATTGTTACTAGTCTCTTGTCCAGTCTTATTTGGAAATACTTGTTCAAAGAAAGATGCATTCCTTGATTCAGTAATAGTATTTACATGCATTTCGAAATGTTCTAATTTATGGATCAAAAACCGATATGCACTACTATTCTTGGCATAACCAATGAAAATGCAATCAATGGTCTTAGGGCCTATCTTAGTCTTTTTAGTACTAGATATAGCTACTTTAGCCAAACGCCCCCACACTTTTAAGTATTTGTAGGATGGTACTTTTCCATGCCACAATTCATAAGGTATTTGATTCACTTTCTTTCGGGGTACTTTATTTAAAATATAATTTGCAGAAAGTATTGCTTCCCACCATAAGTTCTGAGGTAATTCAAAACTTATTAACATGGCATTCATCATTTCTTTTAAAGTCCTATTTTTCCTTTCAGCAATTTCATTTTGCTGAGGTGAGTAAGGAGCGGTGGTTTGATGAATTATTCCATATTCTTTACAAAATTCACCAAAAGGTGATTCATATTCACCACCTCTATCACTTCTAAGTTTCTTGATTTTCTTACCAAGTTGATTTTCAACTTCATTCTTATATTGAATGAAAGTTTCCAAAGCTTCATCCTTGGTTCAAATTAAATAAACATAACTATATCTAGTATAGTTATCTATAAAAGTGATAAAATATTTTTCCCATCTCTAGTTTGAATTGATTTAAAATCATAAATGTCACTATGAATTAATTCAAGTGGTTCCGTACTTCTTTCAATTGAATGAAAATGAGTTTTAGATAATTTTGCCTCAACGTAAACTTCACATTTATGATTTGAATCAATGTCAAATTTAGGTAAATATTCCATATTAATTAATCTACGCAAAGATCCATAATTAACATGTCCTAGTCTACCATGTCATAAATTTGAAGACTCAAGCAAGTAAGAAGAAGATGTATTATTATTAATAACTGAGGGTACAACGGTCATTACATTTAACTTGAAAAGGCCATCAGACATGTAACATTTTCCTACATACATCCCATTCTTAGTAAGTACAAATTTATCACTCTCAAATACTAGCCTAAACTCATTCTTACTCAACAGAGATCCGGAAACAAGATTCTTGCGAATGTTCGATACATGCAGCACATTGTTGAGAGTAAGTTCTTTTCTAGATGTCATTTTAAGTACAATCTTTCCTTGTCCTTCAACTTTGAAAGTTGAGGAGTTGCCCATAAAGAGTTGTTCACCATTGTCCACTGTAGAATAAAATGTGAACATCTTTTTGTTGGCACAAATGTGGCGAGTAGCACCAGTGTCCACCCACCATTCTTTAGGATTTCCGACAAGATTTGCCTCGAAAACAACTGCAGAAAGATTGATATCATTTATACCATTGGAAATATTGTCCACTTCGGTTATATGGGCTCGAGCAGGCTTCTTGCGTTCTTCTTTTGCTTTTGCCTTTGCTACGGCAATCTTTGGCCCGATGTCCCTCTTTGTCACAGATGTAACATTTGCCATTAAACTTATACTTTTTATTTTCCCCCCTTTTAGAGTCTTGTGATGAACTTTCTCCAGAAGACTTTTGTTTCTTGGTTTTTGAAGCTTGTTCCACCACATTTGCCTTAGACTCATAGGATGCTTACCAGCCCGCTTTTCAAAATTGCGGTTGTCCTCCTCAATCCTCAAATGCACCATTAACTCTTCTATAGACATTTCTTTGCGCTTGTGTTTGAGGTAGTTCTTGAATTCCTTCCAACCTTGTGGTAATTTTTCAATTAAGGCTGTAACTTGGAAGGATTCACTAAGAGACATGCCTTCTACGCGAATGTCATGCAGAATGAGTTAGAAATCTTGAACTTGGCTTATCACAGTTTTTGAATCAACCATTACAAAATCCAGGAATCTGCCAACCACAAATTTCTTTGAGCCGACATCTTCCGTTTTGTATTTTTTCGCCAAAGACTCCCAAAGTTCCTTTGCTGTCTTGATAGGACTGTAGATGTTGTATAATGTGTTGTCCAGTCCATTCAAAATGTAGTTCCGGCAAAGGAAATCGACATGTTTCCAGGCATCAACCGCAGCAACCACTTGCCGGTTGGTTTCATTCTCTTTCAAAATAGGAGCATCCTCATGGAGGAAACGAGCTAGGATCAAAGTTGTAAGATAGAACAACATTTTCTGTTGCCATCTTTTAAAGTCAGTTCCTGAGAACTTCTCTGGCTTTTCACAGTGATTTATCGGTATTGTCAAAACAAGAGAGGGGGTTGGCGTCATTGCAGCCACCACAGTAGTACTTGTTTGAGCATTTGTTTGAGTAGCCATTAATTCTAATTTATAAAACAAAATTAAAATTAGAATTTATACTACACAGAAAATTAATCCAATTCACATAATTAAATTCTGTAAAAATAAAAGAAACAAGAATGTAACTTTTATTTTTCAATTAATTTGAAAATAAAATAAAATTTTATTTAACCAAATTAATTCCACACAGAGAATTAAATTTCTGTAACACTTCAATAATTAAATAAAAACTTAAACAGTATTTTTTAATTAATGAACACTCAGAAATAAATTAAGAAAATCAAAATTAATTTCTAACAAAATTCCACAAATATATATTCTGAATTGTTAATGACACCAGTATATTACTACTAGTTGTCAAAGAAAATAGATAATATATTACCACTATCTGTCAAATAGCATATAATCACTATTTATTTTTCCAACCAGAATATTAATTTGTAAATCCATAGAAAATAATTTTCGAAGAAGAAGAAAGAGAAAATGAAGCAAAGGAAAAACTCTGTAAACAGAATAATTCGATTCTGTCTTAAGATTGTTGGAACAATCTTCTGTGTAAATAAAATAAATAGAAACAAAACCAAAAAAAATAAATAAATAACGTACCGAATTTATTTATCGAAACTGAATTAAAAATAAAAGACCAAGTCGAGTATGTGACACTCTGTCCTTAAAACAGATTCGCCTCATTTCGGTGCTAATGGTTGAGTGGCGTCTATCTCCCAGGATACAATGATCTTCACAAATTTGTAGAAGCACTTCAAACAAATTTGTACGGCGAACCAAACATGTGTTCTAACTCTCTGAATTTTATTCTAAAACTAAAGTGAAGAATAATGCAAAACTAATAAAATCTGAACAGCAAAAAAACTAGTTTGAGACTGATTTTTCGGATCTATAACACTGCTGGAATGATGGTATTTATAGGCATAACAAGTCCTGTCCGAGCAGGTGTGAATCTGTCCAACAGATTCAGATTTGAATTTGAACAGGTACTGTTTGAAAACTAGATCTGACCGTTGCTTTGAACAAATTTTCAGACAGTTTGAAAAAGGATCCGTTGGTTTGTGGAACAGTTTCAAAACTATTGGAATACTTTTATTAAACTAATTGAATAGTTTAATCAATTTTAGGAAACCAAAAAAAATATATATATTTAAATTAAATTCCCACAATAATTTTTATTGAAAAAATTCAAATGAACATTATCTAAAAAATTAATGTTAAACCCGAAAATGACGTCAACTTCTCATTCACTCATAAATGGCTTTGACGTTCCGTCTTCACCGTGTGATTTGCCATGCGGCAAGGAACACGTCACCTCTTCGGACCCACCCAAAAAGACGTTTGGGACCCATTCAATTTTGGCCTCAAAGTTGGGCCAAAAAAAAAAAACCATATAAAACACCATTTTTTCCAACAGAGGTTGCGAGAGAGAGGTTCGTTTTATTTTTTAACCTCAACCATTGAAATCTATGTTGGAAATGGTTATAAATTCTAGGTAAAACCAGAATTTTATCCTAAGTTCGGTCTATTTTTTAAGTGGGCCCCGTGCGTCGATTTTCACGGGTCAAAGTGGTAACGCGTTCTATGCCGCGTTGTGATTCACGTGGTATATTTGGTTGCTCAAAACCATTACCGAGTGAATGGAAAATTGAAGCCAAAGTGTGCTCCATAAAAATGGAGTTTTGGTAGAAATTCGTTAAGGTTGTAAAATGGCTTGTCCCACATTAATTTGGTGGGAGGTTTTGAATGGGTTTATAAGGCTTGGGTTTGGTACTTGGGGTGTGCCCCAAGGGGCACCCAAGTGTTTTAGAGGGTGAGGTTGGGTTGGGCTTATCCGGCCCAATACTAATCTTTTTGGGTCAAAAACATTTGAATTTAATTTTATTTTTTGTAAAATAAAATCCAGAATTCAAATTAAACTGGTTTGGTTTTTCTGTACATCCAAACAGGGCCCTTCCCGTATAAAATCGGAAATAATCTGATCTGGATTTACTGTACACCCAAACAGGGCCCTTCTCATTTTTGTTATCTGTTTGAATTGTAATCCAACTGATTCAAATCTGTTTGAATTCAAAACCAACAGGTTTCATACCTATTCAATTCAAAACCTACAGCCACCATTATATCTATAAATAGGACAGCCCTCATTTGGATTTTGGTAACTCTAATTTTCGTCATTCATAATTCTGCAAACATCCTCTTCATTTTGCTGTATTATTTTCTTGTCAAAGAGAGTATAAACACTTAGTGTGTTCGTTAGGCAAACAATTTGTAGTGCTGCTATTGTTTGTAGTAGATCATTTTATCCTGGGAGATAGACGTCCAAATTCTGAAAGCACCGTGGAGAGGACGAATCTGTCTTAAGGACACAGTGTCAAACACTAGACTTGATCAGATTATAATTCGAAGAAATTAAATTAAGTAAGTTATTTAATTTATTTCCAATCTTTTATTATTTATTTAAATCAAATTTTAATTTTGTTTTTGTAACAAAATAAAATCTGTTTTTATTTATTTATTTTTATTTCGTGTTTGATTTTTGTAATCAAATAGATTCTCTCATTTCCTTTATTTCTTTATATTCTAGTTGTTGTTTAGTACACAACAAAATTTAATTTATTTAAATACAGTGAAAATTGTCCAACAATCTAGAAGCTATGAATTGTTTTCTCCGGATTTCATTCCAAATAAACGAAACAAAGCACAAAAGAAAAATTGGAGAAAGGCACCGATATAAATTACAATACTATGAATTTAAGGAAAAATAAGTAAAGGAAAATAAAATAAAATATAGAAAACATAATTAGAAACTAAAACAAATAAATTCAATTGCAAAGAGATCACGGAAAAAGATTTAATCTCAAAGGAGATTACATGAGAGAGAGACATGTCCGTTTTCTTTTTTAACCTCAACCATTTGAATTGTTTTCTTCGGATTTCAATGCAAACAAACGAAGCAAAACACAAAAGAAAAATTCGAGAAAAGCACTCATACAAATTATAATACTATGAATTTAAATGAAAATAAATTAGGAAAACAAAACAAAATATAGAAAAAAATAATTAGAAACTAAGAGAAAAAAATTGATTGCAAAGAGATCTCGAAGAAAGACATAGTCTCAATGGATATCGCGATCGAGAGATGTTAGTTCTCTTTTTTAACCTTAACCATTGAGATCCAAAAGTTATGAATTCTTTTCTCCAGATTTCATTGCAAACAAACGAAGCAAAACACAAAAGAAAAATTAGAGAACGGCACCGATATAAATTACAATACTATGAATTTAAACAAAAATAAGTGACAGGAAAACGAAACAAAATATAGAAAACAAAATTAGAAACTAAAACAAATAAATTGGATTGCAAGGAGATCTCGAAAAAATATTTCGTCTCAATGGAGATTACGAGAGAGAGAGATGTTTGTTTTCTTTTTTAACCTCAACCAATGAGATCCAAAAGCTATGAATGGTTTTCTCCGTATTTCATTGCAAACAAATGAAGCAAAACACAAAAGAAAAATTGGAGAAAGTCACCGATATAAATTACAATACCATGAATTTAAACAAAAATAAGTTAAGAAAGCGAAACAGTAATTAGAAACTAGGACAAATAAATTTGATTGCAAAGAGATCTTAGAGAAAGATTTAGTCTCAAAGGAGGTTATGGGAGAGATGTTTGTTTTCTTTTTTAACCTCAACCATTGAGATCCGAAAGCTATGAATTGTTTTCTCCAGATTTCATTGCAAACAAACAAAGTAGAAGCAAAAAAGAAAATTTGGAGAAGCATCGATATAAATTATAATATTATGAATTTAAGCAAAAATAAGTAAAGGGAAATGACATAAAATATAGAAAACATAATTAGAAACTAAAACAAATAATTTTGATTGCAAAGAGATCTCGGAAAAAGATTTAGTCTCAATGGACATTGCAAGAGAGAGAGAGTCCGTTTGCTTTTTTAACCTCAACCATTGACATCCAAAAGCTATGAATTATTTTCTCCGGATTTCATTGCAAACAAATGAAGTAAAACACAAAAGAAAAATTCGAGAAAGGCACTCATACAAATTACAATACCATGAATTTAAGTGAAGAAACGTTAGGAAAACAAAACAAAATATAGCAAAAATAATTAGAAACTAAGAGAAAAAAATTGATTGCAAACCGATCTCAAAGAAAGACATAGTCTCAATGGATATCACGATCAAGAGATGTTCGTTTTCTTTTTTAACCTTAACCATTGAGATCCAACAGTTATGAAGTCTTTTCTTTGGATTTCATTGCAAATGAACGAAGCAAAACACAAAAGAAAATTGGAGAACATCACCGACATAAATTACAATACAATGAATTTAAACAAAAATAAGTAAAAGGAAAACCAAACAAAATATATAAAACAAAATTACAAACTAAAACAAATAAATTTGATTGCAAAGAGATCTCGAAGAGATGTTCGTTATCTTTTTTAACCTCAACCATTTTGATTCAAAAGCTATGAATGGTTTTCTACTGATTTCATTGCAAACAAACAAAGCAAAACACAAAAGAAAAATTGGAGAAAAGAACTGATATAAATTACAACACTATAAATTTAAACAAAAATAAGTTAAGAAAATGAAACAAAATATAGAAACAATAAGATATAAATTACAATACTACGAATGTAAACAAAAATAAGTTAAGAAAACAAAATAGAAACAATAATTTGAAACTAAGACAAATAAATTTCATTGCAAAGAGATCATGGAGAAAGACATAGTCTCAGAGGTTGCGGGAGAGAGATTCGTTTTCTTGTTTAACCTCAACTATTGAGATCCAAAAGCTATGAATTGTTTTCTGTGGATTTCATTGCAAATAAACAAAGCAAAGCACAAAAGCAAATTGGAGAAAGGCACTGATATAAATTACAATACTATAAATTTAAGCAAAAATAAGTAAAGGAAAATGAAATAAAATATAGAAAACATAATTAGGAACTAAAACAAATAAATTTGATCACAAAGAGATCTCGAAAATAGTCTCAATGGAGATTGCGAGAGAGAGTTGTCAATTTTCTTTTTTAACCTCAACCATTGAGATCCAAAAACTATGAATTGTTTTTTCCGGATTTCATTGAAAACAAACGAAGCAAAACATGAGAAAAATTGGAGAAATGCACCGATATAAATTACAATACTATGAATTTAAACAAAAATAAGTTAAGAAAACGAAACAAAATATAGGAACAATAATTAGAAACTAAGACAAATAAATTTGATTGCGAAGAGATCCTAGAGAAAGACTTAGTCTCAAAGGAGTTTGTGGGAGAGGTTTGTTTTCTTGTTTAACCTCAACCATTGAGATCAAAAAGCTATGAATTGTTTTCTCCGGATTTCATTGCAAACAAATGAAGCAAAACACAAAAGAAAAATGGGAGAAAGGCATCAATGTAAAATACAATACTATGAATTTTAGCAAAAATAAGTGAAGGAAAATGAAATAAAATATAGAAAACATAATTTGAAACTAAAACAAATAAATTTGATTGCAAAGAGATCTCAGAAAAAGATTTAGTCTCAATGGAGATTGCAAGAGAGAGAGAGATGTCCATTTGCTATTTTAACTAATGAAATCCATATGCAAATCAATGATAATGATGAAATCCATATGTAAATCATTGAGAGAGAGAAGACAAATGCCCCAATTTGGGGTAAAATCCCTAAAGGCTCGAGAGAAACCAAGTTCTACTCCAATCACAATGTATATTCTTTATTCAAAAACTAAGTACAATGTGTATTACATCACCTATTTATAGACTACAACAAACAAGCTATTTAACATACACCTAATCTATTTATTATACTACATCATACTCTCCCTTTTTAAGAAACTTGTCCTCAAGTTTAAGTAGCAACTAAGTGTGCTCAATGTAACACCATGCATTGAATCTAGGGTAGGAATAGGCGCTGCATCTCCATACTCAACACAAACATAGTGCTCATAATTCATCCTTCTTGGAATACATGTATCTGCATCATAGGTGTAACCTGTCCCCCATCATGCCCTCCATACACTCTTGCTAAAGCTTGGACAAACCTCCATTTTCTTGAGCCTTCATCTCTGATTAGCACACTAGTGCAGAGATGTACTCATTCAATTGAAATGAGATCAATAGACTAGCATCAGGATAGCTTTCAAGGCAAGGTTGAAGAATATGACCAAAAGATGAAAGGATCCACTATGCATTCACTAGGAAGAACCACATGAGTGAAGCTAGTTAGAAGTGAGAACTCTACATCGCAATATGTCCGTCTATCCCTTTAGACACAATTGTCAAATGAGCATCACCAATGGACTCAACTCAAGCCAACATCTTATAGAGGCACAAAAGCAAGAAACACGCACACATACAACTACAAAGAAGCTCTCAAAAATGCTCAGTTGCTTCATCTCAACTCGTAGATTATGAGTTTGATTTGGATTTACATCATTCCTCTTTCCAATTGAGAAATTCATCTCGGTTTCTTAACCAAACTTGCAGCATAAACCATCACATAGGATATCTAGCATCTTGAAAAGTGGACACAAGGAATAATTTGATCCAGAATTTCAATTCAGTCACATCAGTAACAAAAATTGAACCAAATTCAAACTATCGATATCGAACCAAAACTCAAGCAGAGTAAGAGACTCGCAAGTCGAAGTGGTCTCAAGTTAGAGAAGACTTCAATCTAACTTGTTGATAAGATCACGAGTCCAATTACGACTGCTAGGGCTTTGTGAGATCCAAATTGCGATTCCTAAATCGACTGCAAACACTCTATTTCAGTTAGCTAGGTCGAGGTGAGATCAAAGTCACAAATCTTCAACTTAGGCTCCATCTGTCGGATATCAACCAAGAACGTTGAATCGAGTTCAGTTTTTAACCAACGATCAAGCTTAAATCTAAATAGGAGCTTCAGAACGAGCTCAGATCTAAAAAGGAACTTCCAAATAATGAAATCCATATGCAAATCAATGATAATGATGAAGTCCAAATTCAAATCAAGAATCAAATAGAGAGAGAAAAGACAAATGCCTCAATTAGGGGTAAAACCCCTAAGGGTTAGAGAGAGAAATCAAGTTCTACTCCAATCACAATGTATATTCTTTATTCAAAAACTAAGTACAATGTGTATTACATCACCTATTTATAGACTACAACAAACAAGCTATTTAACATACACCTAATCTATTTATTATACTACATCATTAACCTCAACCATTGAGATCCAAAAACTATGAATTCTTTTCTCTGGATTTCATTGCAAACAAATGAAGCAAAACACAAAAGAAAAATTCGAGAAAGGCACTCATAAAAATTACAATACTATGAATTTAAATGAAAATAAGTTAGGAAGACAAAACAAAATACGGAAAAAATAATTAGAAACTAAGAGAAAGAAATTGATTGCAAAGAGATCCTGGAGAAAGACATAGTCTCAATGGATAATGCGGTCGAGAGATGTTCATTTTCTTTTTTAACCTCAACCATTGAGATCCAAAAGTTATGAATTCTTTTCTCCGGATTTCATTGCAAACAAAAGAAGTAAAACACAAAAGAAAAATTGGAAAACGACACCCATATAAATTACAATACTACGAATTTAAACAAAAATAAGTAAAATGAAAACGAAACATAATATATAAAAAAAAAATTAGATACTAAAACAAATAAATTTGATTGCAAAGAGATCTCGAAAAAAAGATTTAGACCCAATGGAGATTGCAAAAGAGAGAGATGTTCGTTTTCTTTTTTAACCTCAACCATTGATATCCAAAAGCTATGAATGGTTTTCTTCGTATTTCATTGCAAACAAACAAAGCAAAACACAAAAGAAAATTTGGAGAAAGGCACTGATATAATTTACAATACTATGAATTTAAACAAAAATAAGTTAAGAAAGCGAAACAAAATATAGAAACAATAATTAGAAACTAAGACAAATAAACTTGATTGCAAAGAGATACTAGAGAAAGACTTAGTCTCAAAGGAGGTTGCGGAGAGATGTTCGTTTTCTTTTTTAACCTCAACAATTGAGATCCAAAAGCTATGAATTGTTTTATCCAGATTTCATTGCAAACAAACGAAGCAAAGCAAAAAAGAAAAATTAGAGAAACACCGATATAAATTACAATACTAGGAATTTAAGCTAAAATAAGTAAAGGAATATGAAATAAAATATAGAAAACAGAATTAGAAACTAAAACAAATAAATTTGATTGCAAAGAGATCTCGGAAAAAGATTTAGTAGGTGTTTGGCTTGCACTAAAAAAGTGCACTTTTTTTGCATACATATACTTATTTGGGTCATATCAATCAACATCTATCAACATCATCTCCTCTCTACTTTTCTATCCACTTTCTCTACTTTTCTACACATTTTTTTTTTTGTAAAAAGTCAAAAAGAGCACTTATTTAGAACATTCCAAACCACCATTTATTCTCAATGGAGATTGCAAGAGAGAGAGAGATGTCAGTTTGCTTTTTTAACCTCAACCATTGAGATCCAAAAGCTATGAATTGTTTTCTCTGGATTTTATTGCAAACAAACGACGCAAAAAACACCAGAAAAATTCAAAAAAGGCACTGATACAAATTACAATACTATGAATTTAAACGAAAATAAGTTAGGAAAACAAAACAAAATATAGAAAAAATAATTAGAAACTAAGGGCAAAAAATTGATTGCAAAGAGATCGCAGAGAAAGACATAGTCTCAATGGATATTGCGATCAAGAGATGTTCGTTTTCTTTTTTAACCTTAAACATTGAGATCCAAAAGTTATGAATTCTTTTCTCTGGATTTCATTGCAAACAAATGAAGCAAAGCACAAAAGAAAAATTGGAGAATGACACGGATGTAAATTACAATACTATGAATTTAAACAAAAATGAGTACAAGGAAAACGAAACAAAATATAGAACACAGAATTAGAAACTAAAACAACTAAATTTGATTACAAAGAGATCTCTAAAAAAGATTTAGTCCCAATGGAGATTGCGAGAAAGATATGTTCATTTTCTTCTTGAACCTTAACCATTGAGATCCAAAAGCTATGAATGGTTTTCTCCGGATTTCATTGCAAACAAACGATGCAAAACACAAAAGAAAAATTGGAGGAAGGCACCTATATAAATTACAATACTATGAATTCAAACAAAAATAAGTTTAAGAAAACAAAACAAAATACATAAACAATAATAAGAAACTAAGACAAATAAATTTGATTGCAAAGAGATCCTAGAGAAAGACTTAGTCTTAAAGGAGGTTGCGGAAGAGATGTTCGTTCTCTTTTTTAACCTCAACAATTGAGATCCAAAATCTATGAATTCTTTTCTCTGGATTTCATTGCAAACAAACGAAGCAAAGCACAAAACAAAAATTGGAGAAAGGCACCGATGCAAATTACAATTGTGAGTGAGAGGTGTGGTTAGAGGTAGTCTAGGAAGATGGCGGGCACTTTAATGGTCTGAGATCACTGGAGATGGAGAGAAGGAGATCAAGGCAAGCTTGGAGAGGGAGAGGTTGGCAGTGATGGACCTTGATCACTGATGTAGAGTGTGAGAGGGGATGTCTAAGCATGGGACTTAGTGTGTTAGAATTATAGAGTTGTGTTGTTGTGGTGTCTTGCTGCATATACGATACGCTATATAGGCCACAGGAGTATTGGAGCCCAAGCAAACTGTTGGACTGGTGGCTGGTTCTCTAACTCTGCCAGAAGTGATATAAGCCCTTCTGTCGTCTGTGGCTTGATGGCAGGCGGAGAGCAACGTTTCATGGCAGGCGGAAAGTAACATTTCGTATATGCATCGGATGACATGAATGTAAGGTCGTTGTTGCCTCTTCTTCAAGCCTGGTTGAGATTGAGTTGTCTTAGCAAGAAAACAACCATCTCGACGATCCCATAACCTCAGCCGCTAGTTCAATATCCTCTGATGATCCCGAGCAGTGGTGTCTGGGTCCTACTCCCAACCCAGGCATCCAAGTAGGTGAATGGGCCAGGGCCCACCTCGGTGTTTAGAAGAGCTAGGGGCTCGCTTCTAAGCGACCAAGTAGGAGAATGGGTCGCAGGCCTATCTCAATGCTTAGGAGAAAGGCTTGCTTCCAGGCGACCAAATAAGAGAATGGGCCGCAGGCCTATCTTAATGTTTAGGAGAGCCAGTATTTATCAATCCAAGTCCAAGTGAACCAGGGGCTGATTGTATTGTTGTTTGGTCTTGGAGCAAGATATGAAGGACCATGGGCCTTGCGGGGCCATGGTGCTGCCTGTTGCAGAGCTCTTCATATTTAGATATATTTGAGCTTATATGTATGCTCCCTCTTAAACTATGCATATAGTCTTGGTTTTGCATGGTGCCTTGGCACACGGCGCCCGTAGGGCTCGCTATGTATCAAACATATGACATATCCACGTGGTGCCTTATTGGTCTGCCACATGGGTGGGGTTTTGGTGATATGGCACCTACGGGGCTTGCAGGCTTGATACAAGTACCCATAATAATGCCCCCCTGTACAGATGCTCTTATAGCTAATGAGAGTATTTGTACAAGACTATGTTAAAAAGTTTTGAAAATATTAGCTCATGCAGACAAGTATTCAGATAGAGTCGTCTAAAATTAGACTTTTGATACAATGGGTATTTGGATTGCTCACGAAGAGTTTATATTTTAAGTTTCATCCGATGCGAGCCGACCGGATGAAGATGTAGGCTTGTTAGGCGATGGCTCGATTCCACGGAATCTCCACCACTTCTAGATTTCAACTTCGTTCCATAGGCACCAAATTCCGCTCATTACCCTTTCCATACCACTAAGGAGGGGCCATGGCCTTGGTGTTGGAGTAGCCCATGATTTTACTCATAAATTGGGCTTCGTTTTCTTTATTTTTCGTGTTCGTAATGATGACGAGGTCGAAGCGTCCATAAGAGTGTAGGTGCATGTAGTGCTAGAGGAAGTTAGGGCGAACGACGCCCTTAGTGTTGAAGAAAAGGATGTTGAGCGAAGTGTTGTGGGGAATGCTTGGCTGAGCGTTGCGGGAAACGCTCTCTGCTCCCATGTTGAGATCTGCGAAGTTCTCTATGTCCCATCCAAGTCCCAAATCTTCATTTGGGTATTCCAACGGTGCTGACATGATGAAGATGTAGTAGTCTAGATCTCTCTTTGTCGGTCTTTGCGAGAGGATGGTGATGCAGATCCTCTCGAAATGTGGGATTAATACTTGATTTTCCTGGCAGATGGATCCCTGGAGAGTGAGGTTGACTTCTTAGTGTAGCAAAAACCAAGTGTGAGACGGTGGTATTGTATAAAGTTCTTGTGATAACCCAACCCATAATATACTTAATTATTCATATGATTATGTGTTTGATATGAATTTGCATGTTTAATTATGTGATTTATGTAATTATGAATTTCTGTCTGTTGAGTGTAGAAAAAATCTATTTAAATTGGGGGCTTTGGACTGAGAATTTATAGCTTTGGAGGTGCCAGAAACCAAAGCCGACTTTATATTTGTGTTTAGCATTTTTTTAGAGCATGTGGTGGAATTTAGCAAAAGTTCAGTTCATAATGAATTAATCGAGTTTAATTAACATAAATCATAGATTAAGCTAACCACATCATGTATATGATTTTATGTTTAATTGATTAAGGAGATTTGGATTCTAATTGGTTGTCACTCTAATATAATTTGGGATTTATAAGAATTCTGGAGTCTGATTCGTATTTGATTTTAATAATGATTTATTTTGGAATTAGAAATTAATGGTCCAAATGGCTTAAGGAAGTGAAATTAATGAATTGAATCAATTGAATTTTAAAGACGGATCCATTTGGGAGTTTAATTAATATTTGGTTCGGTTTAGTAAAATCAAGAATTGATTAATTGGGTCCAAATTGGAATTAATTAAATTAATTATGTTATAAGGTTTGAGAAATTATGATTATTATTTATGAGGTATCCAATTTGAATATGTAATTTATTGACGAAAATTTTGAGTCTGATCAGAAATTGAAGGCGTAAATGATTTAAGGAAGTAAAATTGAGGATACTGATAAGTTCAATTTGATATTTGGAGCCTTTTAACAGCTTGATTAAAAATTTGATTCAGATTGAAAAAAAAAAAAACAAATATAATTAATTAGGCTCTGATGGAAGTTAATTAGACTAATTAAATTATGTAGGTTGTGATTAGTATGATTAATTAAGTTATGTGCTAATCAAAATTAATTAAGACATAATACAATTTTGTTAAGTTAATTGTGTGATCAAGAGACAAGCTAAATTTATCCATATGGCATGATTAATTGTGAAGTCGTGAGTTGGGGATTATAATTTTTGTGGAAGTGTGCTGGCACATTATTATAGTGCCTAGTGACGTGTTGTGCTGAGCCTCAATATGTGCACCAAGGATCCTCTAGAGTGAAATTTTCATAAAGTTTCCTAGAGTACTATATTTTGTGGTTGAGATTTACTGGCAAGTCACATCAGAAAAATTGATGTGACTTGCCAGTAAATCTCAACCATACACTGTAGCACTTTAGGAAACTTTAGGAAAAAATCACTCTAGAGGATCCTTGCTCCAATATGTGAGGTGTGTGTGCACGTGTCGAAGGGAGAGGTGTATATGTGTTATGTGTAAATGAGAAAGTGAGGTTGAACTCATTTTCTTTCTACTGGGGAAGCTCAAAAAAAAAAAAGCGGAGAACCGAGAGGAGAAAGAGAGAACAAGAAGGGAAGAAGAATCATCTAAGTTTGTGCTGGAAAATTGAAGGAAGAACTCAAGAGATTCAACAAATTAAAGTTCTAGTTAAGGAATCTAAGCTTAATTCTTGCAAGAAATTCATGTAAAAAGTTAATTTAAGCAATAATTGGGTTCAATTTCATATAATTAGAAGGAAATTAGCAAGAAGATGATGAAATTAATATTAGATTCATCATTATGGAAATTAATTTAGAAAGTAATTATTTTGAGGATGATTTTTATAATCTTGCATGAAATCAAGTTCCATCGTTTCATGCATGAGGGAATTCTATGAGTATGTGAGTTTGGAGTTGGACTTGATATCAAGAACAAGAATTAAATTTAAATTTGAACAAATATGAAAATAAATTATAATTTATATTTGAGAATCAAAAATTAGTTTGATTTTGAATTAAATTTCATACATGCAAATATTTTTTGAAAGGGCCTTATAGCTTCAATTTATGTTTCATAAAACAAAAAAAGATGATTTTTGAAACATGGAGAATATGGCACCAAATCACACATGCATACATAATTTTGTTGAATCTCATGAATTTGAGTGTCATTTCTACCATTTGAGATGAAATTAGAGTCTACATTTCACATGCATGCACAATCCATGAAAATATAGAATTTATGTGCATGAGTTTTGAAGTTATGGAAATGAAAATGAAATAATTTAGGCTTGTATGATGAATCCTTGGAGATTGAGCTTCAAATCTTGTAGAATTGGCATTATATCGTGTTAGAAGTTGTATGGTTGACATATAGGACAAAACATATAAGTTGTATCATTTAAAGTTTTGTTTTGAAGCTCAAACAACATTTTAGAAAACCCACAAATCGACTTCATCGCTCGAGCGGAGAAGTTGCCGCTCGAGCGTAAAATGCAAGCCACCAGTATTTTTACAAACTAAGGAGTTCGCTCGAGCGACCAATATTACGCTCGAGCGAGGAACCCTGTTTCAGAAAAGTTTGAAAAGCTGTTTCATGTCTCGATTTCCGTTCTCTTTTATTTCTAAGCACTCTTAGGCATACGTTGAACATTATAAATAAATTAAAAAAGTAGAAAAGAAGCCTAAAAGGATTAAACAAGTTAAGAACGGAATAAATTGTATTGTGACCCAATTTCTATGCGTATTATGAATTGTGTAGGGTCAACTACAAGGGCAAACCAGACATCTGAACACTGTGAGTAATACTTTAGTAAATATATGTTCATATATGCTATTTTTAAATACTACTCATGTGTAAGTTTTCTGGATTGGTGAATTCAAATTATGAATGTGCATTCTATTCGTTTGGTTGTACTAGACTCTGTAATGAAATTGAATAGTACAAAATCATTTGATTACATGGAGCAAAGGTCGTTCTGAATGAATATGAAATAGGCCTAGAGGCCGTTCTATACATTTGACAAATGATATGTTTGATAAGAAATGGGCCCAAGGCTGTCTAATATGTGTGTCAAGGATACGAAATGGGCCTAAGGCCGTCTTAATATGAATACGATCGTGATCTAGATCACGAATATAAATATTCGTATAGATATGAATATGAAAATGATGGACCTGAGGTCGTTCAATATAAATATGCTCATAAATATGAATATGGAAATGATAGACCTGAGGTCATTCAGTATAAATATGCGCATAGATATGAATATGGAAATTATGGACCTGAGGTCGTTCTGTATTATGATTGGGCCCGACGCTGTTCTGTAATATCATTGGACAAGTATTTTGTACCCAAGGTCGTTCTGTATGAATGAGTATTTTGGACCCAAGATCGTTCTGTATGAATGAGAACTTGGACCCAAGGTCGTTTTGCCCCTCTGATACACCTTGAACATGATGGATTGAACTTAAAGTCATTCTGACTTAGATTCACATGTATTACGCATAAATATGAATTACTTAATTAAGAATCTCATTCATATAACCTCTTTATTTTGGTATTATTCACTGGGCGTTAGCTCACTCTTTATTTATATATATATAGGTGTAGGTGAGCAAATGGAGGATCAACATTAGAGTTTGCCCAGGAGTCTGCCTCTTTGTCAAGCCACGCAAGAGTGCCTCTATGTAGAGGCTTTATTCTGTTTTGTTTTGTCAAGCTTGGGATAATCTTTGTACTTGGTTAGAAGTCCTCCACGTAGTGTGTGAGATATGATATAAAATATGTCTTCGTACATGTATATATGAAAGTGTGTTAAGAATGTTTTAATTATTGCAATTGATCATGTACGCATAGCTCGATGGACATCATCATTTTTGTTTTGCTTTCGCTTTAAGCCCCGATAAAATTAAATATTTTGGAATTTTGTCTTTGAGGCCATAGGCAATCTACGGATTACTGGTCGGTTACGACGTTAAACCTATAGTGGTGGGTTTGGATCGTAACAGTTCTGGAACAGTCAGTGTCTTGTACCATCCTCTTATTTTATCCCGAAATTCTTCTGCCACCTCTACGACTGTATAAGTGGATATTAGTTATTGGATCCAAGGGGATTCGAATAGAAGATCTTGGAATTGCCATGGAGGCATGGAGAGCATCCTTCGAAAAAAACTCACACACCAAGCAGCAGTGATAAGTGGGAGTAGAGCTTGAAGCTCTAGAGTTGGAGCTTAAAGCTCTATATATTGAACCTCTCTGGTTTGGAGCCTTGTTCACTGGCCGCCAAATGGTGTTATCTCAGTGTCCTTCTCCTCCGGAAGCCATTTAGAGAGAATGGGTTGTTGAAGTTAAGAGGAGAGTGTTTGCAAGTGGATATGAATTTGCTTGCGTTTTTTCGTGTTGTTGTCCTGTATTTGCTCTCTTATAAAGACGGGGTTGCATCGGGAAAGAGGGGGTGAATTTACTCACTTTGCAGCTTTACATTGGAAATGAGCGATCTATGGAGAGGACAACTCACCAATTGAAATTATAGGTTTAGAGCAGACCATTAATAGCTACTAATTTGGAGCTGCTCATAGTAGCTTGTGTAGCTGTTAGCAAAGTGACTTTTTGGAGCGTTTAAGGTTTTTGCAGTCGGTATTTAATGTTTTTAACCAGCAAAGAGAATTTTTGATTGGTTTAAGGATTTGTCCTTGGGAAGGTACAACCTCAATATATATATATATATATATATATCCTTGGAAAGCTCCTCGTTCCGTTGGAACATTGCATTTTTGCTACAAAGAACCTATGAATTCATAAAAGTTTGTGTATATTCTGGGTATAGTTTGAACTTGTTCGAACTATTGTTCAAATAGGGAGCTCACGTTTTTTCAAAAAAAGGTAATCTGTATATATATATATTGATTATTAGATAGGAGCTTTGTATTTTCCGATTAGTTGCTCTGACTACTCCTTTTATCCATATTGTATAAAAGGGCATTTTATTGGCTTGGTTACCCATAGCTGGGTTTCTTAGATTAAAGTACCATTAAAAAGAAAAAGGTGTTTGGCAATTCTAGGGATTCGCTGTACTATTCTTTTGAGTTTGGGTCTAAGTGTTCTATAGTCTCTCAATCCAAGTTGAGTTATGGGTTTCTTCTTACTCTAAGTTGAGCTCTAGGTTGCTACATTCTCTCTCCAAGTTGAATTCTAGGTTTTCCATACTCTCTCTCCCTCCCTCTGAGTTTGGTTGGTTGTCCAAGTTGTGTTCAAGCTTGCAGAGAGAAGACAGCAGGACGAAGGCTGCCATAGGTTACCACCGGTGAGTTGCAAGAATGTGAAGTGGTGCGGTAGTAGTGAGGCGACTTGCACACTGTCTTGGATTAAGGCAAATTGCAACTTTGGAGCATTGGGGCTAGTGTTTGGTTTTAACGATTGGGTTGTTTGAATCAAAGTTGGATGAAGGCCAAAATCACGAAGAAAAAAGAGAGGCGAGCTGTTAGAGAGAGAAATAGGGGAAAGAAGTTACCGGCGAGTCCCAGAGGTCGCTGTCGGTGAGCCGCAAGGGTGCTGTGAAGCCGCAAGGGCTGGGTTTTGGATCCCTTTTATGCAGTGAGGTGAGGGTTTCTAAGGGCTAGTGTTGCAGGTGAAGGTTGAGAGGAGCGACGAACCAAGAAGTTAAAAAGAGAGGAGCCGAGATTCACTTGTGTATACGCTCAAAGCTCTCGCGATTAGCACTGTTGTAATTGGTAAAGTAAGTTTTTTTTTTTTTTTTGGTCTCAGTTTATTTGAATTTTGTTTTAATTGTAAATATATAGTGCCGTTTGGTAACACTTACGTTTTCAGTTTTCTATTTATATTTTCAAAAATTTTAAAAACTCAAATAAAAACTTATTTGGTAAAATTTTTGATTTATAAATCAGTGGTCTTAGTTTATAAATTTGGCCAAAAAATGAAAACACAAAAAAATGTGTTTCCATTTTGAGTTTTCAGTTTTTTTTTTTTTTTACCACCCAACACTGGCCACCATCCGCCACCATTTTCCACCACCGTCTTCCGCCACCACCACCCCCCCACCACCACCTGCCATCACCACCCACCAGCCACCCACTAGCCAACACCACCCACCAGCCACCCGCTCGCCGCCACCGCCACCACCCACCACTCACTTGCCATCCACCCGCCACCACCCACCACCCACCACTACCATCCACCGCTCGCCACCTACTTGCCACCACCACTCACCACCCACCTGCCACCACCAGCCACCACCACCTACCGCCACCACCATCACCCACCACCCACCCCCCACCCACCTGCCACCACCAGCCACTACCACCCACTCGCTGCCACCTTCCACCCACCACTACCACCACCATCTGCCACCACCACTCGCCACTACCACCACCACCCAGTCTCTACCACCCACCCACCACCCACCTGCCACCACCATGCACTCGCTACCACCCGCCACCGTCACCCACCACCACCACCCATCCGCCACCACCCACCACCACCCGCCATCCGCCACCCACCTGCCACCACCACCCACCACCCGCCACCACTACCATCACCACCCACTCGCTACCACCCACCACCCACCACCCGCCACCGCCACCGCCACCGTCACCCATCCACCCACCACCACCAGCTACCCACCACCGTCTTCCACCGCCACTTGCCACCACTTGCCATTTCTCACTCTTTTTTACATTTTAAAATTTTTTAAAACATTTTGTCAATTACCAAACGCATTTGTAGTTTATGTTTTTCTAAAAATAAACACAAAATAAACAAAAATCAGTTTATAAAATTTTTGTAAATATAAACTGAAAACGTAAACATTACCAAACATACTCATGTATTTATGGGTTTTGTTTTGTTGATGAAGAAAGAAAAAAAGGTAGACTGTTGTAGAGTTGTAAACAAAATTTTGGTAAAGGGTCAAAGGGATGGAGAGCTTTAAAATTAATAATACATAGGAGAGCTATAAGGGTAGAGAATAATAATAATCTATTAGAATAAAATGTTAGAGAGCTATGAATTTGGAGATCTATACTTGGCAAATTTTAGGAGGGTATTGAGAGTTATAAGAGGAGAGCTCTAATCTGGAGAGTTATAAAAAGGGAGAGATGACCCAAAAAAATGTTATGAATTATATAAAAAGCGTTAAAGCGAGGGAAGCCCCAAAAAAGAATTTCGTGAATTATAAAAAAAAAAAAAAAATGAGGCGAGGGAGGCTCAAAATTTTTTGTAGCTGATATAACAAAAGATTGAAGCAAGGGAGGCTTAAATTTCTTTTGTAGATTATATAGCAAAAGATTGAAGCGATGGAAGTCCCAAAAAAGTATTTCATAAATTATCAAAAAAAATGAGGTAAGGGAGGCTTAAAGATTTTTTGGTGGCTTATATAACAAAAGATTGAAGCAAGGAAGGCCCCAAAAAAATTTTGTGAATTATTAAAAAAAAAAAATGAGGCGAGGGGAGGCTCAAAATTTTTTGTAGCGTATGTAACGAAAGATTGAAGCGAGAGACGCCCCAAAAAAGAATTTCGTGAATTATAAAAATAAAAATAAAAATAAAAAATGAGGCGAGGGAGGCTTAAATTTTTTTTTTTTAGCTGATATAACAAATGATTGAAGCGAGGGAAGCCCCAAAAAAGAATTTCGTGAATTATAAAAATAAAAAAAATGACGCGAGGGAGGCTTAAATTTATTTTTATTTTTATTTTTTTGTAACTATATAACAAAAGAGTGAAGCAAGGGGACTCTCAAAAAAAATTTTTTGAGTTAGGGAATTGAAGCGAGGGGAATCCAAACAGTGTGAGGAGTGAGGAGAAATTGCGAGAGAAAGGTTGTTTCATGCGAGGGAATGAGATCCATCTCAAAATAGGATCAAGTGTATGAGGGAAAGGTGCGAGGGAAGTTAGGATTGGTGGGTGGGGGATGAGGGCGGCTGCTTTGAGTCAATTTTTTTTTTTTAATTACTTCGGTGAAAATGGTTAGTGAGGGAGAAGGGTGAAAAGAAAGGCAGTAATGAAGGATAAAGGTTAGAGAATCAGTACGGGAGAAAGGTTAGAAAATCAGCGAGGAAAAGAAACGTACCTGTACAAAGGCGAGGGAGAGGGGGATCAAACGCGAGGGACCCAAACAGTGTTAGGAGTTGAGCGAAGAACAAAGGGTATTGCGAGGTGCGTCGCCGTGACGAGGGAGATCAAGTGTGCGAGGGGAAGACTGCGAGGGAAGGTTTGCTTTATGCGAGGGAAGGGGATCCATCTCAAAATAGCACCTTAGCAAGGGGAAGAGGGCTACTTCAAGCAAGTTTTTTCTTTTTTTTTTTTAAGTAAATTGTACCTCAATGGTGAATGCCATTTTTGATTTGTAAGTCTTGTGTTGATGCAGGCGAGGCGAGGTTTTGTGATATGGCTAAAGTGAAAGGGGGAAGTGTTGTTTCCCATCGCGGCGCACAAGAATCGCTAGCAGGTTCTTTTGGCATTTCTAAGTCGAAAGTGGGTAAATCTAAGAAAAGTCTTTTTAAGGCCAAGAAGGACACGGATCCCCTGAGCGTCCCTCTAGCGAATTACTGGTGTAGGGCGCCTTTCTTTGGTGCAGCGGATTTATTTTGGACAAGGGTGGACTTGTTTAATGACAATGGCGGGGGCCCAACTGATTTTCTTCTTGGTGGGGTTGAGGCTTTTGTTCCTTCAGAGTCTATTGTGCGTTTTCATGTGGAGAGGGGCACTTATCCTTATTATTTTCCTACTTTTGAGGATTATACGGGGCCCAAAGATGACTTTGATGTTTGAAGTGCAGCTATATTTCACCATCCCTCATATTGTGAGGTACTTGCTGGAGCTAAAATTGCTACTGCTATTTCTCAGTGTATGCAGATTAGACGGGATCCATCTTGGTTGGAGTTCGCACTTTTACGTTAGAGTTCGAGCTCAAACTTTTATTGCGCAGTGGGACAAGACGGCATCTACTCTAGAGGATGTAGCTATTTTGATGGAGTCAGAGCACCTTGGGTCAGTGAATCCTAGTGCAGGAAGTCCCTTAGCCAGATGGCCATTGTTACGAGGTTGGAGGAGGTTGTGGCACCAGCAGGGAAGTTATTGAGTCGTTATCAGAATAAAGTGTTAGTTACACCTCGATCATGAAAACGACCGAAAAACACTTTTGAGGGATGGCTTCACTATTGGTTTCGAGATCTTAGCCATCAGGTCCAAGGAAACGTGGAGGATGGATTTATAGGTCCAGGAATGGAAGAGGACAAGTGTGGGAGTGTTGAACATTTAGTAGTATTCATTACCTATTGGTTGTCGCGGTACGTCTTGATGGGTAGGCCTCAGGACGGTATTTGTCATGAGCTTTTTCCTCTTGCTGCGATTTTTGCCTCCGGCCGTCCAATTCTGTTGGCTCCTTTATTTCTGGGGGCGCTATATAAGAGGTTGGATATGTATCAGGAGGGTGTTGATCGTTCCAAAGGTTGGTATGACGTTACTAGCTTCCTTCTTACTACCTTTGTGTAATTATTTTTGTATGAGAGATTTCCTAGCTTGTCCCTTATGCCAAAGATATTTTTCATTGAAGAAAGTGAGTCGCGTTCTGCTAGGCGGGTTGAGGGATGTGTACAGGGGAGTTTGGCCAACATTTTTGATTTTGAGGACAAGTTTGTTGCTCGTCCTTATGCCATGCTAGTTTGTGGAGTACCTTCTACCATTACTTACCACCCAGATGATTGTGAGCTTATTTTGGAACTGGGTGTGTCTTATTTGGGGGATGCAAATACAGTAATAGTTCTTAGCACCATTTCTGGGTATTTACCTTATTTTGTGGATGGCATATACGGTGTGGCAGCCTATAATCCTCTAAGGGTGGCTCGACAGTTTGGTTTAGACCAAGGGATTCCTCAACATTTTCTTTTCCATGTGCCTTCTACGGCCGATTGTATGCAATTGTATGTGTACTCTTTTCCTTCAGAAGAATTACAGCGCTGAGGTTGAGTTATGCTAGCAAGCAAAGGTAGAATTGACGAAACTACCCCTAGTTAGAGGAAGTATTGGAGATGCAATCTTACATCATTTCAGGATTTTTTAAGTAGCAATCTTGCACCCGTTCATATAGAGCTCATCCCATCTGACGATCCTGAGTTGTGTATGGCTCATGGAGAACGGGGCTTGTTAGTTGCAGATAGGGGGGAACTCAGCCCACTAGCTCGTCTATTTGAGGTGTCTATTACTTTAGAGCATGCCCAGATAGTTTCTCTTGATTCTCCCTCTTATGCCAAACGTAAAAGGCCGCCCCCTGTTTCTGTTTTTGTTCCAGTCCTTGGAAGAGTACCTCCGAAGGCCAGAGGTATAGATCCGCCTACTAATACTAGGGTAGCTCGCCAAGCGAGGGCTCGCTCAAATGACACCATCGATTCATCTCAGGTAAACTCTCATTTCGCATTTTGAAATTGTTTGTGTGTTTGTAGCGTCTCTAATATGTTTGTATTAAAATACCGGTATTGTTTGCAGGGGTCAGCTAACGTGTGTCGGATAAAATTGGTGCAGCGTAAGGCCTTGACCACTGATGAAGGTGGGTCTCATGATAGTGGCCTCCCAATCCCCCCAGATCCGCTCAAAGGGATTGATGTTTTTGGTGACACCACTATGGATTTGGAGACGGAGTGCCTTCTGGAAATTAGTGCTTTTCCTTCGACAGTTCCTACTTCTGAGATGGGTAAAAGCAAGGCAAGACTTTATACTTATAGACGGTCAGGGAGTACTGAAGATGATGTAGAAAATTCGGAAGATGATGAAGAGGGTTCAAACTAGAGTCTTGAAATTATGTGGGAAAGAGATAATGTTGAAGACGATGTTGGCTGTGATGTGGTTAATGCCAGGCCTTCTTTGTTGGATGTACCGAATTCGAGGGATGCATTGGTTCCTTTGTGGGCCAAGATTGGAGGTGGCGTCCCTGTTGCTCACTTGTTTGAAAGTGGTTATAATTTTTCACATAGCAATGTGCCTAGCTCGCGAGTTAGGAGTATGAGGACATCCGTGAGCTTGTCATGTGGCATTGGCTCTTCTATACCAACTTCTTTACATGCTTCTACGACCTCTGCGAGCCTAAAGAGTAATGTGCCCAACATTCCTACAAGCTCTGGAGTTTGAGTCAACTCATCTATTACTACAATGGGTTCAAACTTAGGTGGTGTGCTCATACGTGAGTTGTTTGGCTTTATTCAGAATGGTGCCAGTGATCTTGTGGGTAGCTTTCAAAAGCCATCACTGCCAATTATTAATGAAGATTTTTCCCTTATTCATGCTACTGATGGAGATTTTTCCCCTATTCGTCTTCCCTGTGGCAGTGTGATTCTTAAAGGGATTGATGGGAAGGAAAAGTTGCTGGATCCAGCTATATTGTTTGTCGGGGTGAAAGGAGAGTTAATTCCTCAACTACTCTTTGTTCTTCATTATAAATCCATCACTTTTATGCACTTGAGTAGTTCCTATCTCCGGACTTATTTTTTGGATGGTTTTGGAGAATTCCTTAAGGAGCTTTACAAGTTGTCACCGGAGAAAGCTTCTCTTCATGAGGTGTTGGCTCAGCATAATGTTTTGAGAGAATTTCAAGACAGTTGGATTAACAGATTGGAGGTGAGTTGGTTGGATGATGTTGTGTGAGTGGAGGAGGAATGTAAGCTATCTTTTGAGCGAGCACAGAAAGCTTTGAATGAAGCAGGGTTGGCGACTTCCAGCTTTAGGAAAAAGAAAGCGATTCTTAAAGCAAGACTGGCGGGTAGAGAAAAAGGCCAGGGAGGAGAAGATCAAGCTTCCAGAGTCTTGATTTGATTTAGTTGGATCATAGATTTGTAGCATATGATAGTCTAAAACTTTTTTTTGTATGTTGGAGATTTGGGCCTTCCTTTCTTTTTTTGTAATTAAAAATCTTTAACTACTTAATGGAGCCAACTTGTATTTGCTTTTGTTATTTGTGATTATAGTTAGAATAAGTGTGGAAAACGATGATATTCATTGAAGAAGCCCGAATGGGCACAATACATCTTTGTGTAGTACATCATATAGCAGTGAGTAATTTTTAAGGATAGTAAGCCTTTAACCATTTCATATTGATGGGGCTTAGAAGGGTTTGAAAGTCAGGCTTAGAAATTCGGTAATGGCCATTTTCATTGACTTCCCTTATTACATAAGGACCCTGCCACTTGAGTGTGAACTTGTGGATTGATGTTCCCCTCATGACGTTAGGTGCAGCCCGTAACACTAAATCACCTTCTTGGAACTATCTCGGGCATACCAGAGTATCATAAGCTCTAGCTATACGGCTTTGGTAAACTTTAAGATTAGTCTGAACGTTGTCCCTTCTTTCATCAAGGACTTCCAACTCCGACGGTCTAGAGTTCGGGATAGTTCCACTTCAAAGGGCCATGCGAGCCGAGGGTATGGCAATTTCCACTGGGAGGACTGCTTCTGTGCCATATACCAACAAAAAAGGGGTCATCTGAGTTGGCCTTCTTTTGGATGCTTTGTATGCCTAGAGCGCCATTGGGAGCACATGTGCCCAATCCCTTTGATAATCCTTGAAAGTCCTTGAAAGGATTCTAAGGAGAGTCTTGTTGGTTGCTTCAGCTTGTCCATTCCCATGGGGATAGTAAAGAGTTGATTTATGGTGTGTGATGTCATTGGAGACCAAGAGTTGTTCGACTTGGCGGTTGACGAAAGGGGTCCCATTATCTGAAAGGATTACTCTAGGTATACCAAAACGACATATAATGAATTCTCGAATGAAATTAGAGACGGCGGCTCCTATTGCCTTCTTCAGGGGGATAGCTTCTACCCACTTTGTGTAAGTCTTTGTAGCTGCCACAATCCATATGTGTCCCTTTGATGGTGGAGAGATGGGGCCAATAAGATCCATAGCCCATGTATGGAAAGGCCATGCTGAGCTTAAACTATGTAGATCGGTGGCTAGTGCGTGAATGAGGTTTCCATGGAGTTGGCAAGGTTTACAACGTTTGGCATACATTTTGGCATTTGCTTCCATGGTAGGCCAATAATAACCTATATGCAAAAGATGTTAGAATAGCATGGCTCCACCTTGGTGCTCCGATCCGTGAACAAGTTCTAAAACTTTATAGATTTCTACTCCTGATAAGCAATGTAATGGCTTCCCGTCGAAGTCGTGCCTAAAAAGTTTCCCTTCTTGCAAAAATAATTTTGAAGCTCACTTCTTGATTATTGCAGCTGCAGAGCGGTCTGGCGACAATGAATCTTCTTTGAAGTAATCTATATAAACCTGACGCCAGTTAGAGGTGATTTTTGTGAAATTGCATTCAGCTTTTGGGAGGAATTCCTGGCATTTGGTGTACTTTCCTTGAAGGTCATTTGCTTCCTTAGCCATGGTAGGCCAATAATATCCTTGTCATTATAGCCTCCTGTAGAGGCTCGCATCTCCTATCTCGCAAGAACGATTGTGAACCCCTTCTAGCTTGGACTTGGCTTCGGTAAGGTCGATGTATCATGCTAACAAACCACTAGGCCCTCTGTAATAGAGGACTCCTTGGTAAATCGTGAAGTGTTTGATTTGGCTCAAAGGTAGTTTACTTGAGGAGGCGCGGAGCTCGTTGATGATTGGGGCTCTCCAGTCGGCGGGCTCTTTTTTGGGAAAGATAGTTGTTACCACGCATGGCATGGATCGCTTCAAAACTTCTATCTTGGTTGATTCTTCTGCGAATTCTACCTTAGAAGCCAAGGTAGTGAGGGCGTCCGGGTGTCAATTGTTGAAACGAGGAGCGTGTTTTATCCTACCGTATCAAATTTGTTTGTCAACCATTGGACAATGATTCTGTATGAAGCCAAAAGGGACTCTTTGATAGCATAGTCTCCATTGATCTGCTTGACCCCATATTAGGGTCGTCTTCGATACATAAGAGACTTACTCCTAGATAGAGTGCTACCATAAGGCTAATCAGAAAGAGAAAAAAAGAAAAAAATGGGGAAGGGTCTGAGAATTAAATTAGAGAATCAGAGAGGGAAAAAAGAAGTGGTGCGAGAGAGTTTGAGAAAAGAGAAAGAGGGAAAATAAAATATTTTCTTTGATATTTTTATTTCCATTTCATCAATACACCATTCAAAAACCAACCACTAAAGCTGTAATTCCAAACTTTGGACTGAGAATTGAGAACACATTCGACAGACTTGAGAGTAATCAAAAGAAAGTTTGTGACTCAGAAAATTCATCATTTCCCAAAAGGTGAGTTTTCGCAAATTTTCATTTAATTTTAAAGTATGATATAATTTGTTTAAATACTTCATTTACTTCTTTTCATAACTGTTTTTTTTTATCGCTTTAATAGGATGGCTGCACCACCCACATATCTGCTGTAATTTAAATATTGTATCTAAACTGTTGTAATTTATTACTTTAAATAATCTACCCCACCGGATGAATAGTACCTCCAGCGGTGAATAGTACCTTCAGCTATTTAATTTTGCTCGCTTTCTATAGCTTAATTTCAGCACTATTGTATGCTATTTAGGGAGCTATTTAATTTATTTCAATAATTTATCGTTTAAATATCAAGTTTGTTTGTACTAACCAATTAATTAACTTCGCATAATCATCTCTGCAACCTTCCTCCCTTCTTTGCTTATTTCGATTAAAAAGTTGTGAAAAATTAAGATTGTGGTTCAAGTATAAGAAAGGAACTCTTCCATGCTTAATGGTTTAATCTCTTCGGAGGTTCATTACCAAAGGTATAAAACGCTCTATACTTAATGGTTTAATCTCTTTGGAGATTCATTACCAAAGGCATAAAACGTTTTATGCTCAGGAGGTCCATTACCAAAGGTATAAAACCCTCTGTGCTTAATGGTTTAATCTCTTTGGAGATTCACTGCCAAAGGCATAAAACGTTTTATGTTTAGGAGGTTCATTACCAAAGGTATAAAACGCTCTATGCTTAATGGTTTAATCTCTTTGGAGATTCACTGCCAAAGGCATAAAACGTTTTATGCTTAAGAGGTTCATTATCAAAAGTATACAACGTTCTATGCTTACTGATTTAATCTCTTAGGAGATTTACTACCAAAAGCATAAAACACTCTATACTTAACGGTTTAAATTCTTTGGAGGTTCACTACCCCAAATGTATATATGTTTTTATACTAAAGCACAATTTTTTCTTTTTCATTTCTCTTTATTCATCAGTGTGTTTACTCTTAAGAGACTAATTGACCCTTGGAAATCACCAAGGAAAGTGTCATTATAACTTATTATTACGTTTGAATTTCAAGTCATTATCACTCAAGTTTGGATTTTTTTATGTCATTATCATTCTTTTGAGTTGGACTAGTCCTTGTTGCGCATCTTGAGTTTGACTTGGAATCCCTTATCGCGTGTAAATAAGTTTGACTCTTCCTTTCTAATTTCCCCCGAAGAAAATTTTCTCGGGTTAAGTTGATGCTTGTTTCTCTTTATTGCGTTTTGGACTTAGTGGACGTAAATATCACTTTTGCACAAACATGAGAAAATATAAATAAATGGAAAGGTAATAAAAAAGGCTAATAAAATTAGTTAAAATTGGATTATAACCGACATAAAGAACCAATATGATTAATTGAATTTGGTCAGACGTTATACCGAGTTTATTGTGTCAAGACTTGCCTTACATCAATTCTTATAATAAATTAGACAGCCCCTTTCATTTATTAGTCATTCGGTTTTCTAATAATTATTTAATCGGGCATTTGGACATTCGAACCCTCCTTCGCGAGGACAAATATGTAATAAGTTGTATGTCTTCCAACCCCCATTCTTTCTCCCTTTTATTTCACTGTTTGTGATGGTTAGATTAGGGACATCATGTTTAAATTAGCATTTCCATGACTTACATCCATTCATTTTGTATGCATAAAAGTTCGGCTCGTCATATTATTCAAATGTCAAATTCAAACTCTTTACTTGAATACATGCTCTATCACATGCCTTGAATTGACTCACATGGCATGCTAGTAGCCAAGCTTATTACTTGCACATTGTATGTGTTGCATTAGCCACATCACATTAATTAGGATCATGCATTTTTTCTAACTATTTACTTTCTTTTGACTCGCCTTTGGACATAAGGTAAGTTTTTATACTTTAGCATATTGCATAAGTGTGATTGCTGTCATATCAAACATACTACCATGAGGCTAAATGCTTACTTGATATACCTATTTGAATGCCTGTGGATGAAGGCTAATCACTTGAATTGGGATACTTTGATTCATGTATATATGAGATCACCATTTTCAGTGATACATATTCAAAACATTTTTTTCAAAACAAACACGGAATCAAACGTTCCAACTTTTCATGAAATTAGTATATACTTGTATGTTACATATAGAACAAGAGCATATACTGTACATAAAAAACACATCATGATTAGTAGAGGCCGATCTTTGATCGGGTGAGTGAGGTGTTCAATAATTGACCTTCCCCTCTCATACCTAAGTTCCCGAACCAAGACACTTTAGTAACGACGGACTAATGGCCTTTGGCACGAGTCATGGGTTTCCTAAATTTCCCAAAATAAATATTTAGGTGGCGACTTTGATATCTAGCAAAGCAGTCCATTTTTTGGCATTTGATTCAAACATCAATTTTCCAAAAGAAATTGCTAGATTTAGACTCTTTTTGGATTTTCACTGTTTCGCATTGCACTTGTGAAATCAGAATCAGAACCAACATACAAGTGGAGTCCGAACTATAACGGTTATTCATTCTTTTGAAAGGGAGCGCGAAAAGTCAAGCTACAACATAGCTGATCCGCTATGGCCGATTGAAGGATTGTTCTTCTGAAGAGCCACCGAAGTTGTGTTCTGAGGTCTCTGCCAGGGTCTCTCTACCACCACCTTGGGATGTCGCAGCTCCAGTTCCAGTGTTCTTTTTGGGTGCCATGTGAAGTGAGCACCACTCTTCCCCAGCAGAGCATAATGTGAGTGAGAGGTGTGGTTAGAGGTAGTCTAGGAAGATGGCAGGCACTTCAATGGCCTAAGATCACCGGAGATGGAGAGGAGGAGGTCAAAGCAAGCTTGAAGAGGGAGAGGTTGGTAGTGATAGATCTTGAACACTGATGTAGAGTATAAGAGGGGATGTCTAATCGTGGGACTTAGTGTGTAAGAATTATAGAGTTGTGTTGTTGTGGTGTCTTGCTGCATATACGATATGTTATATAGGCCACAAAAGTATTTGAGCCCAAGCAAACTATTAGACAGGTGACTCATTCTTCTCAACTTTGCCAGAAGTGATATAAGCCCTTGCCAGAAGTGATATAAGCCCTTCTATGTCTGTGGCTTGACGGTAAGCGGAGAGCAACGTTTCATTGCAGGCTGAAAATAACGTTTCGTATATGCATTGGATGATATGAATGTAAGGTCGTTGTTGCCTCTTCTCCAAGTCTGGTCGAGATGGAGTTGTCTTAGCAAGAAGACAACCATCTCGACAATCCTATGACCTCAGCCACCAATCCAATATCTTCTAATGATCCCGAGCAGTGGTGCCTGGGTCCTGCTCTTAACCCAAGCATCCAAGTAGGTAAATGGGCCTTGGCCTACCTTAATGTTTAGGAGAGCTAAGGGCTCGCTTCCAAGCAACCAAGTAGAAGAATGGGCCGCGGACCAATCTCAATGTTTAGGAGAAAGGCTTGCTTCCAAGCGACCAAGTAAGAGAATTGGCCGTAGGCCTATCTTAATGTTTAGGAGAGCCAGTGTTTATCAATCCAAGTCCAAGTGAACCGAGGGTTGATTATGTTGTTGTTTGGTTTTGGAGCGAGATATGAAGGACCATGGGCCTTGCAGAGCCATGGTGCTGCCTGTTGCAGGGCTCTTCATATTTAGATATATTTGGACTTATATGTGTGCTCCCGCTTAGGCAAAGCATATAGTCTTGGTTTTGCGTGGTGCCTTGGCACACGACGCCCGTAAGGCTCGCCATGTATCAAACATATGACATCCCCACGTGGTGCCTTATTGGTCTACCACGTGGGTGGAGTTTTGGTGATGTGGCACCTATGGGGCTTGCGGGCTTGATACAAGTACCCACAACAATACTATGAATTTAAGCAAAAATAAGTAAAGGAAAATGAAATAAATATAGAAAACATAATTAGAAACTAAAACAAATAAATTTGATTGCAAAGAGATCTCAGAAAAAGATCTAGTCTCAATGGAGATTGCAAGAGAGAGAGAGATGTCCGTTTGCTTTTTTAACCTCAATCATTGAGTTCCAAAAGCTATGAATTGTTTTCTACAGATTTCATTGCAAACAAACAAAGCAAAACACATGAAAAATTCAAGAAAGGCACTCACACAAATTACAATACTATGAATTTAAACGAAAATAAGTTAGGAAAACAAAACAAAATATAAAAAAAAAAAAAATTAGAAACTAAGAAAAAAAATTAATTGCAAAAAGATCTCAGAGAAAGACATAGTCTCGATATATCGAGAGATGTTCATTTTCTTTTTTAACCTCAATCATTGAGATCCAAAAGTTATGAATTCTTTTCTCCAGATTTCATTGCAAACAAACGAAGCAAAACACACACACACACACACACAAAACAATTGGAGAACCGCACCGATATAAATTACAATACTATGAATTTAAACAAAAATAAGTAAAAGGATATGAAACAAAATATAGAAAACAGAATTAAAAACTAAAACAAATAAATTTGATTGTAAAGAGATCTCGAAAAAAGATTTAGTCTCAATGGAGATTGCGAGAGAGAGAGAGAAAGATGTTCATTTTCTTTTTTAACCTTAACCATTGAGATCCAAAAGCTATGAATTGTTTTCTTCGGATTTTATTGAAAAAAAAAATGAAAATCAAGCAATAAATAAAACAGAAAAAAGGAAAAAATTATAAAAGAATAATGAAAATATTGAATAAAGAATTGTGAGACATGAATAATAACTACAAAAGTCCTGTAATGTAGACAAAATTACCAAGTAACAAAATTAGAAAACCATCACTGGTAAATTTGGTATGGGTTGATCTCATTGTATTTGCTTGAATTTTCTTCGCAAACTAGATGAGGGGCTAACTAGAGCTACACACTCCTATGCCAATTCCGTAAGACCGGCATGTGATACTTGACCAAGACTAGTAGAACCTCTAGGGCCTTTACCAATGTGTCCTACAGTTGCCATGATACGTTTAGATCTAACTGCTTAACGTAAAAAAAAAAAGTTTTTTATCAGCCCCCCAAAGATAATAAGATAAGTAAACTCAACTTGTGCCATAATATGCCTATTTTCTCAAACTACAAGAAAACAGTCAAACCACCTAACATCTATAGACTTCAATACAAAAATAAATAAAACAAACCTAATATGACTATATGGTACAATATTTTAAAAATCATTAATATGGGATTCCAAAAACAAAAAAACTTACATTCAATTCTAGTTTTGTTCTTTTTTTGCCCTAATTTTTCTCTTTAATCCCAAATTAACACAAGCCTGTAAGCAATAGACATCGGAATAGCAAGTACCAAATCATATAATCCATGAATATACACAATAACAAACACAAATAGATACGAAAGCGCAAAAAAACGAAGGATCAAAAAGGGAATAAGGCAGAGAGGGACTGATCAACTTCTGGAACACAAAAAAGATGAAAAGACTTCACGGAAATATATAGGGCAGGGGAACTTCTATTTCCACACACTACTTCCTCTCTTTCCACACACTTAATGATCATTTTTTTTAATTATATTTTTGACCTAAAATTAAATTACCAAAATATCCCTTTCCCAAAACCCTAACTCTAACTCTCTCAAACCATCAGTTTCTACCATCACCATCCATGGTCGCTGCCTCTCCCCTCCTCCACTCTTCATGTCGCCTCTTCCTACCACTGCGACCCTCCTTTGCCTAAGAAAAAAATTAGCGCACCACTGTGATCTCCCTTCGCCTTCATTGCCCACCACCGTGATCTTTTTTTGCCTTTGTCTCTCTCCGCCGCCTCCACTTTCTGCCCCCTTCGTGACTGTGAGAGAGAGAAAGAGAGAGAAAGATCGATCCCAAGGGGAGAGGTTTGAGGTAGCGATGGTGGTGCCGGTAAGAGTCCTACTTCGCGATTAAGAGAGAGAGGAAATCAGAGATTGATTTCGGCGATGGTCACGGAAGTGGCGCCGGTGAGTGGAGGGAGTGGTGGGGGTAACAACTGGAAGTGAAAGGGAGTAAAAGAGATGCTGCCAGTGGTGGCAAAAGCGCTGGTGGCTTTTTAGGGTTAGGGTTTCAAGAATAAAGATGGTAAGGGTATTTTTGGTATGGTAGGATGTGTATTGAGTGAAAGTTGATAATTTAAATTTATTTAGTATGTGTATTGAGAAAAGACGTGAAAAGAGAGGAAGTAGTGTGTGAAAATAGAATTTCCCGTAGGGCAGGGTATGGTAGGGTTTCCACCGCTTTAGAACGTTTAGATTAAATTACAAATACTGCCTTCATAGGACTATTTGGCATGATCTTAAAAAATATGTACTTTTTATCTTTTTATTTTTTTAAGTCATATTATTTTTCTATTTTTTTATAAAAAATTAAAAAATATATTTATTTAAATCATCTCAAATATCCTCTTAACATACGATTTATCTCCTTTAATTTTTAAAATTTATGTTTTGTCTCTTGAATTTATAATTTTATAATAATGGCTCCTTTTACTATTAATGATGTGGAAAAATTATTTCACTTAATAATTCATGTACTTTTAGAACAGTTAAAAATTTTAATTTTTTAATTATTTTTATTAAATAAAAAATTCTAATAAAAGAGTATTTGTAATTTTTCAAATTATAATAGGTAATCTACATTTTAAGCAAATCTTAAAAGATGTATTTGTAATTTATCCTAACATTTATTATATTATTTTCAAATATCTCATTTATATCCAAATCTGTATCCGATCCAATGTTCTTAATATGCTTAATTGTCATTAATTGACAAGTTTTTTTTTTTAATAAAAGGATTAATCACATTTTGGGACAATTAAAATAAAATATAAAAAAAATACTTTAGCCTTGTAAAAATATAAATTTCAAAATTTTAATTTTGTAATTTAAACTCTTATATTTTAATTTATTTTCAATCTAAATCATTCACTTATTTTCATTAAATAAAACCGATGGAAATAAATATTTTAGTTATTAAACTCAATGCAACTATTCATAAAATGTCTAAAATATCATTTTCATTGAGTTTAATGACTAAAATACTTTTTTCCTATTGATTTTACTTAAGGAAATTAGAAAAATGATTTACATTGAAAACAAAACAAATTTGTAGGGTTTAAAATGATAAAATTTAAAATTCAGGGTTTAGTTTATTATAAAGCTCAAATTTTAAGATTTTCTTTGTAATTTCCCCTTACATTTTTGGGCAAACTACACTAACGGTCTCTATAATTTGGAGTTTGTGTCACTTTGATCCATGACTTTTCAATTATGACACATTTGACCTGAATTTTTAATCTTATTCTAAATAAGGACAATTGAATATGTCATTACTCAATTTCAAGGGTAAAGTCATCAATTTGATAAAATATGAACTAATTTGACAAAAATAAATGTCAAAAAAATGTTTTTGAATTTTTAAAAATTATTTCTACCCACCAAAGATAAAATTATGTAAAATTGATAAATCTTTTACACATTTATTTTTTATTTTTATCAAATTAATTTTTATTATTTGTTTGGATGATGATCATGTAATGGATGGTTGTTTTTATTTTCATTAAATTAGTTTCCATTTTTTTAAAACTCAAATAAGGCGACAGCTTTAATATCATTATTAAATCAACCCATTAAATCAAAAAATTTAAAACTAAAAATATTTCATATATTAAATATATTAATTACGCATTAAAAGTCTAACAACCACATATTACATGGTCATCATCCAAACATGTAATAAAAATTAATTTGATAAAATAAATAAATGCGTTACATAATTTTAACTTTGGTGGGTAGAAATAATTTTTAAAAATTTAAAAATAATTTTTTGACATTTATTTTTGTCAAATTAGTTTATATTTTATCAAATTGATGAATTTGCCCTTAAAATTGAGCAATGGTATCTTCAATTATCCTTATTTTGAACAAAATTCAAAATTCATGGCCAAATTGTCACAATTGAAAAGTCAATAACCAAAGTGATACAAACTCCAAACTATAGGGACTGTTAGTATAATTTATCCTACATTTTTTACCCTTTTAAATTTCAATGTTGTCCCTATAATTTTAATTTGAACAATTTGGTCTCTATACATTAAATTCAATTTTCATTTAGTCCTTCTACCTAAATTAAAGGTTAAAATTAATAATTTTAGAATACTTACCAATTTTTTAAAATGTACCCGTGGAAGTGTAGTTTCACTTTGATTCTTCCGCCAAAATTGAAAATTAAATATTAAAATTAATAATTTTCGGATACTAATTATTATTAGGATTAATTACCTAAAAGTCCTATCTACATATTTAGCAGTAGCTTAGGTCCTGTTAAAAAGTTTTTGAACCAATAAGTCTCATTTACAGGTAAAAAGATTGTCACAACCCAAACCCGCCCCTATGGGTTAGGTATCGTAACCGGCCAGTAATCCGTGATTACCAAAGGCCTGCTTAACAGTAATGACAGTAATACAGAGTAGAGAGGCTGGCGGAAGCCAAAATAGTAAATAAAGATGTCCAATGAACTGTGACATTCTGTATGCAAAAAGACTTTTATAAACAAGTCACATTCGTAACCAAAACACATTAACATATCAGATATACATACATACAAGTTAGGGATTCAATCCCTATGCCATAACTGTACAGTAGGAGTCTATAACATCTATTACAAAACAGAAACAGAAGGGTGAATCTGGACACCCCAAAACAGCCGTGGCTTGGACGGACTTGGAATCTCGAGGTGAGGCACATAGGTTGGCTTGACAAAACAAGAGCTAACCCGACGCTCCTAGCTCCGATCTGGTGCCTGGACACCTACATATATATATGTATACATATATAAACAGTGAGCTAAAGTCCAGTAAATAACAGTTATGTAAAGAGGTTAAGAATGAATGTCCTTCCAGTAATTAAACAGTCATATCAGTCACTTAGAAACCATAGCAGTCATATGTGGTACATCCAATAGCAAAACAGTACAGTAGGTCCTAACAAACTGAACAGTCAGTTGGTAGCCATCATAACAGTAACAGTAGTGGTTCCAAACATAGAAACCGACATAGATCTCTGTGTCAGTAGCAGTAACAGTAAATTGCTATAGATGCCACAAATACAGTTCACAAATAGGACAAATATTCATTCATTAAACAATAACGTTTCAGTAAGCAGAACAATTAATCATTCAGAAAATAATCATAATTGAACATATCTTTACAATATTGTTACTCACAGAGCACTGGGCTATAAACAGCTAGTGGGCGATGCCAACCCTACACAGTTACAGAACGAACACACACTAAGTTACACACTCGGGAATCAACAACTTAGTCCCTATCTTGACTCGGTGTGGTTCTACATCAATATCCTCATTAAGATGCCTTAAACATGGCCTAGGAATGCCTAGGATGAAAAGAGGATGCAAGGATGCACTTTAAAACACTTTTCAAAATTTGCTGAAACATGGGTCCACACTCGAGCGTGGTTTCTACGCTTGAGCGGACATGCAGACAAAGGAGCTCTGCTCGAGCGTGACTTCCTACGCTCGAGCGGACTGCAAACTTCACGAAAAGTATTGGATGCATGCAATTCACTCTCGACGGACGCTCGAGCGTGAGACTCAGGTCCTCGCTCGAGCGTGAACTTTCTCGCTCGAGCGGACTGTAAAACACATGAACTTCTGGGCATATGCATTTCACGCTCAAGCGTGACTCCTACGCTCGAGCGGAAGTGCATGTACTCAGAGTGCACGCTCGAGCGTGAAGTCCTACGCTCGAGCGTGGGTCCAAAATCTGGAATTTCCAGATTGAACCTCAAGCATGAAATTCAACTTTTAAAGCTTCAAATTCGACCCCCTTGGGCTAATTTTCTGGAAAACTCTTGGAAACTCATAGTATAACATGTCTTTGATGATCAATTTGTAAAATCAAGCCCAAAGGTAAGCAAATTGACCACAAATTCAAAGGAAACTTGAAGAACGATGCAAAAATCATACATGCATGAGTTCTCATGAACTCTAGTGTTTCAAAACAAGATCAAAAGCAATGTTGAGCTCAAAATCATGATGAATTCATGGACTATAACATAAACATGAACATGCATGTGGAAATTCATGAAAAACAACCTCAAAATTCAAGAATATATACATGCATGCATGGATTAAACCTCAATTCAACACTTTAAACCAATATTTGACTCTAACCTCCCTTAATCCCATGAACCATGCAAGAATAACTCAAATGTACAAATGAGAGGATGAAGTCTCTACCTTAGGTCTTGAATTCAAAGTACATAAGCTCAATTTTGCAAATTCCCCTCAAATCTTCTAAGTCTCCAAGCTAAACTCTTGATGAACTCAATTTCTTCTACTCTCCCTCTCTCCCTCGGTTTAGTCTAAGAAAGTGGCTGAAAAAATGATGTATAAAGGTGCCAAACAATGTTGTAGAAAATGGCCACTCAATGGCAATTTGGTATTAACGCAATCTAATATAATTTAACATTATTCAATCTAATTTAATCATTCCAAATCGGATTTTAATTAAACCTACCATAAAATCACATAAATTCTAATTAGCATAAAACACTAATCAGTTTCTGATTCGTCCGCCGATAAGGCCTTCAATTTGCAATTCGAAATTAAAACGTGAACAGATCATATAATGACAAACAGATAGAAATGCAATTAATGCAACACACTCATGCAATCAGTTCAGAATTTCAGCTTAATCAGTCACTTATCATGCTCAATCACAGATTAACACTAATCAGAGGTGAGGGTTGTCACAAAGACGTTTTTCCCTTTAAACCAAACAAGTGTATATATAATAGGATTGCCAAACATCCATTGTTGTCTTCATTCTCTCTCTCTCTTACTTTTACACCCACTCCCCAACAACAACCACCAAACATCCCCTTCTCTCTCATTTGTCTTCTCTTTTTTTTTTCTTTCTCCATCGCAAATGGTTCGAAAGATTCAATCACGACAACTCACGATCTTTGTATATCTACAATTGTAGCAACCACAACAAAATTTCCCTTTGCACTCTTGGAATTCCCTTTGGTTGGTTTCTCTTAAACCCAACAAAACCATCCGAATAACCCGTCAACATTCGATGCTTCTAATCTCAAGAAATCTGTGCCTCCCGAATATTTGAAATTCATCAGCAATTTGGAAAATGAGATCCTTAATGTTTCTATGGAGAAAGAGACGATGATGCTTGAAGTGATGAGGGCCCAAGCCATGATTAACATTCTTCAATCGCGTATTGATCTTTTGAACAAGGAAAACGAGGACTTGAGAATCTCCCTCATTTGTCTTCTCTCTTTTTTTCTTTTTTCTTTTTTTTGGTTTCAGACTCTCTCTCTCTCTCTGTGTCATATAAAAAATGGAGCCAAAATACATTCGAAGTGGTCAAATCATAATTTTGTGCTCTCTCTCATATTCTTTCCCAAGGACCATTTCAATGGCTTTCGAAGAACAAAGCAGCCCCCAGGTTGAGAATGTTTGTAGGTAAGAACTGAGACATTCTCAGTTCCAAAACTGAGAATGTTCTCAATTTAAAATTGATAATGATTTTAGTTTACAAAAACATCTAGTAAAATTGAGAAAATTTTCAATTTTTCTGTGTTAAAACTAAGAATATTATCATTTTTTCAATTTTAAACTGATAATATTCTCAATTTTAAAACTATAAAAAATTGAGAAATTTTTCAGTTTACACATATTGAAATCATGAAGCAATGAAGACTTCTGTTTTTTCAGTTTTTGCATTTACTTCTATATGTGGTCCATGGTGGAACAGTGCTTTTTGGTTATGTGCTATTCTACTAGTTAATAAACTCCTTTATGACATGCGACCTGTATTTAGTCCTTCTGTTTTAATTGAGATGATTAGACCTGACGGCTCATCCACAATCTCTGTATTAAGTGGTGAATCTCTATCTACTAAGTTGGCTCATGGAAAAAGTGGTCAACGGCACCGGCGAAGAAGGCGTCGTCGATGTTGGTGACAATGATACCATGGCGGTGGCAGGCGGTGAGGTTGATGTGACAACCCTCACCACTGATTACTGATAATCCTACTGATTACTGTTAAACTGAGACTGATTATAATAATTGACTGAATTAACTGAAATCACTAAACTGATTGATTGATTGTGCTAGTTTGAATGCATATCTATCTGTTGACTGTTAAATTATTTATTCATGTTTTATGCTTTAAACTGCAAATTGAAGGCCTTATCGACGACCGAATCTGAAATTGATTGATGATTTATGATAATTAGAATTTGTGTGATTTTATGGTGTATTTATCTGAAATGTGATTTGGTATGATTTAATTAGATTAAATAAGGATAAATTGCAATAGTTGGCTTAATTACCAATTTGCCATCCTAGTGGGCCACTTGCTAGACACTTATGAAACTTGGTCATATACATTGCATATCATTTCTTCAGCCCTTTTGTGAGCTATAGCCGACTAGAGAGAGAGAGTGAGAGGAAAAGAGTGATTTCAACAAATTTAGCTTGGTGACTTGAAGAAATTTAAGGTTGATTGCATAATTGAGCTTCTAGTCTTGTGATTGGAGACCTAAGGTAGAGAATTCAACCTCTTTTTGATGTATTTGTGTGTTGTCATGCATGATCCTTGAGAAATTAGAGATTCTAGCTAAGAGTTGGTTCATAATGTTGAATTGAAGCTCATTTCATGCATGCATGCCTATATTGATGAGTTTAAAGTTGTTTTCATGAAAAATTGTCACATGCATGTTCATGTTAATGTTAAGGACCATGAGTTCAACATGTTTTAGAAAGAATTGGCTCATTTGAGCAAGTATTTGAAGCTTTGAATTGGGTTAAATTCATGCATGTACATGTTTATCATGTTCTTGAAAGTTTGGTTTGAAATTGAGTTTAATTGAACTACCTTTGGGCTTTGATTTCTCAAATTGACCTTTGAAACATGTTATACTATGGGTTTTGAAGTATTTTCCAGAAAATTAGCCCAAAAGGATCGAATTTGGTATATTAAAACTTGGTTTTGAACTTGAGGTTCGAATCTAGAATTTCCAGAATTTGGACTTCCGCTCGAGCGGGGTTACTGGCGCTCGAGCAGGAAAATTATGTTCCCAGTACTTTACACTGTTTTACAGTCCGCTCGAGCGGGGAGTTGTGTCACACACTCGAGCGTATTTTTTCACACATCCAGTATTTTTTCACACATCCATATTGTGTTATGAGCTGCGTGTTCAGAATAAGCAGTATGCCGATACGAGCTGTGTGTTCAAAGTGAACAGAATACTGTGTTGACTGTTTCACTATTTCAAGCTAGAATGGTGATCAGAAGTGCTCTCCCTGAGTACCATTCCCCGCGAGAGTAAAACGGTTTACCGCCACTCACTCCATGAGGTGCTTTCCAAAGTGCCGCTTTGTTTGCTTATTGCATTCCTTAAACATCACGCTCCGCATTGCTTGCAACATGTATCGTATCATCACACTTATTGCATTTATTTGCATCTTGTGTTATCTCTTATTGTTTATCCTTTTACGCTGAGCAGCGTTTAGGATCGTTGTCCCCCGGGACTCAACTTAGGTTGCGTGGAACACGCTCCCGAGTTGTTTACCTCTTCTCATGGTTTCAGCGTGGTTAGAGTGTTCTTTTCCTCACACGATTTCAGCGTGCTTGGAATTTATCCCAGGTTGCATTGTAGACGCGCTGGGTGGGTTGTCTTTGGACCTCCTCTCACGATTTCAGCGTGATTGGAGCCTCCCCTTCCTTACACAATTTCAGCGTGTTTGGAATTTATCTCAGGTTGCGTCGTACGCGCACCTGGGCAGTTGTTGTTTGGACCTCCTCTCACGATTTCAGCATGGTTAGAGTGTTCTTTTCCTCACACGATTTCAGCGTGTTTGGAATTTATCCCAGGTTGCGTTGTAGACGCGCTGGGCGGGTTGTCTTTGGACCTCCTCTCACGATTTCGGCGTGGTTTGAGTGTCCCGTTCCTCACACGATTTCAGCGTGTTTGGATTTTATCTCTGGTTGCGTTGTGTGCGCGCTTGAGTAATTGTTGTTGGACCTCTTCTCACGTTTTCAGCATGGTTAGAGTGTTCCGTTCCTCACACGATTTTAGCGTGTTTGGAATTTATCCCAGGTTGCGTTGTAGACGCACTGGGCGAGTTGTTTTTGGAGCCTCCCCTTCCTCACACGATTTCAGCGTGTTTGGAATTTATCTTAGGTTGCATGGAACGCGCTCCTGATTGATTTTCTTTGTTCTTCCTCCACTCACAAGTCCAGCGTGGTTGGCGTGTGTTCACCCTTTCTATTACATCACATCTATTACATCGTATCTATTTTACTGTCTGGTCTAGGAGACCTTAAATCCTTCGGTCTAAGGAGACCTTAAATCCTGCATCTTTATTCGCACTGTCTTGTGCACTCCCGGGTCTAGGAGACCTTAAATCCTCTAAAGGTGCAATTCCTTTGGTGTTTGTCGTGCCCGAACGACTTCCAGTGGTCTGGTATAGCCACCTGCCTGTGTTAACAGTGAGTTCCTAGGAGATCAACTGAAACGGTGGAAACTAGAGTTCGAATGACTCTTGCCTAGAATGCAAAGGTTCGGGATTTCCGAGACTAAAGTCTGGTTTAAATACCCAGAGGTATATCCTCGGCTTGAAATCTGTATGACAGCCCCATAGATTGAGATAGCATGTGTATGCGCCTCAATTCTGGATACTGAACCAACCTAGTCTGTCACCCTGTTGGAGAATAAGGAAAGCTGCGACCATAGTCAGGGAGAAAAGTAGTACCTATGGCTCAATCAAGAAGAAGCGAGAGATCCCCAGCAGCATGAGGCACGATATTGCATGTACGGTTCATTTGAAGCTAGTGCAACCAGACGAATCGCACAGGTATTGTATCTTCTCCGTGTGAAACGTGGCGAGAATCGAACAATTCTCCGTATTCTTAACTGCATGAAATGTAGTTGTTGCTTTGCATTCTTGCTTAAAACTGTTGCATCTATTGTGAATATGTGCTTCATTACAGCTTGCTGCATTTGCATGATCATTGAGATACCTTCGGCTTCTTGCATTGTCGTTTGCATTTTGCCCCTGCCTGCGGGCATGCCTGCGGGCACATCTCTGTTTGTCTTGCCTGTTTGTCTAAGTCTTCGGCCTTGTCAAAAATGGGTCGTCTCTGGGCTTTGACATTCACTTCCGTCACTAATGACTTCTGAGTTCTGTCAAAGAGGGGCAACTGTAGACACCCCATTTTTGAACGACCTTAAGACTCAGACGTCACTGATTGAACGCTCGGTGATATTGCATATTGCGCTCGTTCAGAAGTTTCAGAGTCCCGGCTGCAAGCCTTGCCTCCGGACTTCCGGACTCTTTCGTGTCTTGCCTTGGTTTGCGAACTAGGCTCTGTTTTCTCTGTTTTCTCTTTCCGAAGTGAGGGAGAGGTCTCGTAGACCATCTCTCAGTGGCCGTAGGCTACGTTTCGCGGTCGTAGGCCATTTTTCCCGTTTGAAGCCCGGTTTCCAGTTTTTCAGAGCCGTCAGCCGTGTGCCTCAGTTCGGGATAGCTTAACCACCTCCGTTTGCTCCGGTTTTTGGCATACATCTTATTTCCTCCCTTTTGAGGGACACTGGGGTCCGAGAGACCAACTTCGTGGTCAAACGCCACCTCCGGTGCTTAACAGTCAGTTTTTGAGGCCCCGGGCCGCGCATTTCGGTTCCTTGAACCTCCGTTTTGCATCCGTTTTGGTCCATTTTTGGTGGAGACCTTATTTTCATTGTTAGGAAGCTTGTAGGAGGGTGGGAGGCCAACAATTGTTCTGAAAAGCCAGCTTTATTTCTTCATCCCTCTCCGACGCCCGTTTTCCTCACTTGAAAGCCAATGTTGACCACCTCGGGGCCACTTTCTTGAACCCTAAACCCCATATTTGTGTTGTACACAATATTTGGTGGCCGATCAGTAATTGTGCCTGACCCTTTTGAACCCCTCTAAAAAGTGGGCTTTTCTCTCTCCTGGTTCACTTTCTCTGGGTTTTGACTACATAGTTGTGTTGTGCACACATGGGAGGCCACCTTTTTGAGGTGGCCGACCAGCAATTGTCATTGACCCTTTTGACCCTTGGTCGGCCGGCCATGGGAGGTGGCCGGCCGGCCCCCTGAACCTTCTGAACCTGGCCGGCCATGACCCTCTCACCTGGTTCCTTACAGCTGCACCCTCTGTTTCCCCCCAGATCCTGTATCCGATGGGGGGTCTTTTGGGGGGAAATTTCAATTTGATTTTCCCCCCCTTTTTTTCCTCCACTCCTTTCCCTATAAAACCAGCACTTCCAGCTACATCTTAAGGGTTACAAAATTGGTTTTGAGCCTTTGCCTACAACTCTCACTCTCTCTCTACTTCAACCCTCTAAACCCTAAAAGCCTTGCACCATTTACACTACAACAAATAACACAAGACCTCCACACTCCATTCCAGCAACTTGAGGCTGTTTTTCAGAGGATAGGAGCACCATTTCTTGGTCCAAAAGCTGCTGTGTTGCTGCTCTACAAAGGTGAGTCTTCTTCCTCCATTTTCTAGCTTTTTCTTGGTTCATTTACAAGCCATACTTGCTAGCTTTTTTGGGCTCCGACCCAAACTGTAAATAGTCATATTTTGAGCCCCTTTTCATGTTTGATCAAGGATCTCCTACTGTTTGAGGCCAGCAGCTATCACTTGCCTCTTTAACTCTCTTTTAGGCCTATTTTTGCATAGTATTTTAGGCTTATTTGTGAGCTGTTTTGGACTTTGCCATAAACTGTGAAATATCTTATTTTGAGCCTCTCTTCAACATTGTTGAAGGGCTCTCCTCTATTTGAGGCCAGAAGCTATCACTTGCCTCTTTAACTCTCTTTTAGGCCTATTTTTGCATAGTATTTTAGGCTTATTTGTGAGCTGTTTTGGACTTTTCCATAAACTGTGAAACATCTTGTTTTCAGCCCCTCTTCAACATTGTTGAAGGGCTCTCCTCTGTTTGAGGCCAGAAGCTATCACTTGCCTCTTTAACTCTCTTTTAGGCCTATTTTTGCATAGTATTTTAAGCTCATTTGTGAGCTGTTTTAGACTTTGCCATAAACTGTGAAATATCTTTTTTTGAGCCCCTCTTCAACTTTGTTGAAGGGCTCTCCTCTGTTTGATAACAGAAGCTACCACTTGTCTCTTTACCCCTCTTTTAGGCCTTTTCTTGCATGATAGTTTGGCCTTATTTGTGATTATTTTCGTGGCTTAATATAAACTGTAAAGTGCCTTGTTTTGAGTCTCTCTTCAACTTTGTTGAAGTGCTCTTTGTCATTTGGGGCCAGCTGCTGTCCCTTTGTGTTTAATCTCTCTTTTAGGGCCATTTTTGCATGATAGATTAGCCCTATTTGTGTTCATTTTTTAGACTTGTTATAAACTGCAAATATGCATGTTTTGGGACTGTCTTGCATCTGTCTTCATGCTTCATGATCAAATAATGCATGCTTTGTATAGCTGTAAGTCATTCCATGTGCCTAGTTTCGAATTTTGGGGTTCATTCCATGCATCGGGTGCCATGTTTCCATGTTTCGGGGCTGTTTTGTATCATATTTCAGCGCTGAAATTCGCATGTTTGCATATCATGTTCCATGCCTTGCCATGCTTTGGGTAGAGTGGCATTTGATGCCTTAGGCTCGGTCCTCGGTTTGCGTGTATGCATGCGCATATTTCGAGAGTCTCTTTTTCATCTAATGGCTACTGATGTGAGTGTGGCTGAGGTCCACTCATGTTGGTGTAAGTCCATTATGCATTATGTATGCCATTTCATTTCATAGCATTGCGTATGCAAGGTTGTATGTTAGAGCATTGTGTATGCCTCGTTACATCGTGCATTGTGTGTGCCATTTCATAGCATTGCGTATGCTAGGTTACATGTTAGGATTGCATTCATGCATGTCATGCATATTGCATTGTGCTTGGGATAGGAGTTAGCCCAAGCACGGGAAACGAGGGACGTTTCGTACTCCGAGTGACGGAACGTGTCTCAATTCCCGGTCGCCGACACTCCGGATTACCCATGATGGAGTCTAGACCTTGTTGTGTCCATATGTGCATTCATTTCATATTGAGTCATGCAATTCGACTTCTCGGCTATCATGCATCGAGATGCGTGATTGGTGGCACGAGGATCAAGGACTACACTCCCCGAAGAGTAGTCGTGCATATATATGTGAAAATACTTTGCCATGCCCCTTTGTTGCTCTCTGTTGCAGCAAATCAGAAATCGGCAGCCTTCCGGAGCTTAGCACGCATTCCAAGAAACAATTGCAAACAGAGGCAAACCGGGACATCACAAGGGATTTTTCGACAAAGGCAACCGGAGCATGCATCATTCATCATCCGGAGCAGATGTGAGGCAGTCCCTGGCTTGCATGCCAATTTATTGCTTTCCTAATTTAATTTGTTAATTAATTAGGTTTTTGTACATATTTGGACTGTAATTATTCATTTGGGACTGTATATTATTTATTCGGACCCTCTGCGCGAGGGCAATGTTGTAATAAGTGTGCATGTGTGTGATGCATGTCTTCCAACCCCACGTCTTTCTCCCTTTTATTTACCCGCTTATGATGGTTAGATTAGGGCATGTTTCAATTAGCATACAGTATGATAGCATGTTTGCATTCATTCATCTGTCTTGCCTGCACCGGGCTCGGCGCATCATACTAACTGCATTTGTATTTCAATTCCAAGTTGAATACATGTTAGCTGTAGCATCATCATATGCCATGTTTAGAATAGCTGAGCCTGCTATAGTTGCATTTTTGCATGTGTTGTATTAGGCATTTCTGTATAATTAGGATCATACATGGATTTCTAATTAGCTTCTGTTTTGGCTTGGAGTACTCAGTAAGTTTTATGCTTTAGCATCCTTGCATGCGTGTGAGTGACTGCCATGATAGCATGCTTACCATGAGGCTAATTGCTTATGTGATATATCTGCCTGAATGCCTGTGGGTGAAGGTTGGGTTATTTGGATTGGAACAATTCGTTGACTGTGAGTTTTTTTAAGCCCACTAGATAGTGGCAAAATCATGTTTTTCTAAGCCCACCCGAGGGTGGCAAATCCACGTCTTAGCCTACTTGCGGGTAGCACCATCAAACCATTTTCAAAATAAACAAACATGAAACGTTTTGTTCCAATTCAGGCGATCGAGTATATACTTGTATGCTGTGCGCATCACATAGTAAATCTAGGCTAATAACCGGAATAAGAACGCATAAAGTTTTCAAAACTAGATATCATGGTTAGTAGAGACCGATCTTTGATCGGGTGAGCGGGGGTGCTCACGAAGTGACCTTCCCCAATCGTACCCAAGTTCCCGAGCCAAGGCAACTTTGGTGATGACGGACACGTGGCCTTAGGCAACGAGTCAGGGTTTCCTAAATTTCCCCAAAATAAAACATTTAGGTGGCGACTCTGTATCTGGAAAAGCAGTCCATGTTTGGCACTTCTTTCAAAAAAATATGTTTTCTCAAAACGATTTACCGGATTTGGACTATTTGGTTCAAATTAAGAACCGTGACAATTTGAGAGTCTGAACTGTAGTGACCCACAGACGAACAGAACGGGACTCGTCCTCCCGGGGCGTTCGGGGACGTCTACACTCATTGGGCATTGTCTATTTACTGTTTTGGCTTCCGTCATGCCTCTGTACTCTGTATTATTGTTTGACTGTTAAGCAGGCCTTCGGTAATCACGAATTACTGGCCGGTTACGATGCTAAACCCATAAGGGCGGGTTTGGGTTGTAACAGAGTGGTATCAGAGCGATACTTAAACCACGAGTTATACCGCACACACGTGTCCAAATGAGCTTAGGGCATTACATGAGGATGATAAGTGTGTGTGGCTAAGACATGAATATAACTGTTAATGTGATAATCTATCGAAGTATGCAACTGCCTATGTTTATAATTGCTATAACTGCCTATAGTGAGATGGACAATGCAAGGAATGTTGATGAAACTGAATCCTCTGAGGAAAGAATGGCAAGGTTGGAGAGAATGGTGGAATTACTAACTGAAAGATTAGAGTAACAACAGAACCAACAGCCCCCACCTCCTCTAGTACAACCAGAGCCACCTGTTAATGATGATATCATAGCTCTGACACAGAAATTTAGTAAGATGAAACCACCATCCTTTCAAGGAGGCCTCGAACCGCTAAAAGCTGAAGCTTGGGTTCTTGAAACAGAGAAATTGTTTGAAGTTTTTCCATGTTCTGAAGCACATAAAGTGTTGGAAGCACATAAAGTGTTGCTAGCTACCTTCACCTTACAAGAAGAAGCTAGAAGGTGGTGGATGTTGATCCGTGATACAAATACTGTCATGACCTGTGCTCAATTTAAGGAGTCCTTCTTCAAAAAGTACTTCCCACAGTGTGTCAGGGACAGAAAGGTGACCGAGTTTGAACAACCAAAACAAGGCGCCATGTCCGTAGGAGAGTATGAAACAAAGTTCACCGAACTTGCTAGATATGCACCACACATGGTGCACACTGACTACAAGAAGGCCAGGAAGTTTGAAGGCGGCCTCAATGTAGAAATCCTTGACAGGATCAATGTACTGAAATTACTGAAATATGTGGATGTCCTTGACCGAGCCATTATGGCCGAAGCAAATATTGAAGCACTGAAACAGACTGACTCACCCGCAACTGAGTGGCACGGGAAGAAATGGGGTTTTAAATTCAAGAAAGGCAGAAACAACCCACTGAACAAAAAGCAAAACTCAGGGTTAACCACCAGTTCCAGTCAGGGAAGTGGTTCCATACCGCCCTGTTCTAAATGTGGTAAGAAACACAAAGGGGTTTGTTATAAATTATCAGGTGCTTATTACAGGTGTGGCAAGGTGGGCCACATGGTCAAAGACTGCCCTTCGACTCCTCAGGGCAGTAGTAAAGCCACACCTAGCACAGCAGCATCAACAGTTGTACCAAAACCCAACCCTAAAGCGACTGGAAAAGAGCCTATGAGGCAAGGCCGAGTGTTCGAACTCGTACCGGGAGACGTACAAAATACCGAGACCGTCGTGTCAGGTATCCTCTCTATTTGTACTCAAAATGCTTATATACTGATTGATTCGGGGTCTACGCATTCATATGTATCGCATGCTTTTTCGCGAAAATTGAATAGGCCATTGGAACCCATGAGTTACTTGTTAGCTGTATCTTCACCTGTTGGGGGATCTATCACTTGTGCTTATATGTACCCTGCATGTGAAATCATTGTTGGAGAGGTACATTTGTATATTGATTTACTGCCATTGAATATAGATCATTTTGATGTGATATTGGGAATGGATTAGTTAACAAAATACCATGCTACCATAGATTGTGTAACAAAACAAGTTGTTTTCCGTCCACCCGGACTGCCTGAATTTGTGTTTAACGGAGTAGGGGTAGTACCTCCCCCTTATCTGATTTCATCTATGAAAGCTTGTAACTGATTAGAAAGAGGTGTAAAGGGTACCTATGTTCTGTATTGGCTGTACCTACTGATAATAATACTGACGTGAACAATATTCCTATAGTCAGAGAATTTTCAGATATATTCCCAGATGATCTGCCAGGGGATTTTATTGACAGGGAGATTGAGTTCACCGTTGATGTGATTCCGGGTACACAGCCAGTATCTAAAGCTCATTACTGAATGGCTCCGACTGAACTGAAAGAATTGAAAGTGCAACTGCAAGAACTATTAGATAAGAAGTTTATCAGGCCCAGTACTTCTCTATGGGGTGCACCTGTCTTATTTGTGAAAAAGAAAGACGGCTCACTGAGACTTTATATTGACTACCGCGAACTGAACAAGGTAACTGTGAAAAATAAATATCCATTGCCGCGTATTGATGACTTATTTGATTAGTTACAGGGTACTCAAGTGTTCTCTAAGATTGATCTCAGATCCGGATATCACCAGCTGAAAGTTAAACCAGAGGACATTGACAAAACTGCTTTTCGAATGAGGTATGGACATTACGAATTCCTAGTTATGCCTTTCGGAGTTACCAATGCACCTGCTGCATTTATGGACCTTATGAACAGAATTTTTAAACCATTCCTCGATGACTTTATTGTTGTATTTATAGACGACATTCTGATTTATTCTAAAAGTAGAGAAGAACATGAACATCATCTGAGACTTGCCTTACAGACCCTAAGAGAACAGAAACTGTATGCAAAATTGAGTAAATGTGAATTTTGGCTTGATCACGTTATGTTTTTGGGACATGTTATTAGTAGAGATGGCATTTTAGTTGACCCATAGAAAGTTGAAGCCATGGTAAATTGGCCTAGACCAACAAATGTGACAGAAGTCCGAAACTTTTTGGGATTAGCTGGGTATTACAGAAGATTTGTCAAAGACTTCTCCAAAATTGCCTTACCACTGACACAGTTGACTCAGAAGGGGATATCATTTGACTGAACTGGCCAAAGGGAATCAACATTCCAAGAGTTGAAAACTTGACTTGTGACTGCACCGATTCTTGCCCTACCTTCAGGTACGGATGGTTTTACCATTTTTAGTGATGTTTCTCATAAGGGTTTGGGATGTGTTTTAATGCAGAATGGGAGAGTTATTGCCTATGCTTCCCGACAACTGAGACCGCATGAAAAGAACTACCCGACCCATGATTTAGAACTTGCTGCAGTAGTGTTTGCACTGAAAATCTGACGTCACTACCTTTATGGGGCGACATTGGAGGTGTATACAGACCACAAGAGTTTGAAATACTTCTTCACACAGAAAGAACTGAATATGAGGCAACGTAAATGGTTAGAACTGATAAAAGACTATGATTTACAAATTTTGTACCATCTGGGGAAAGCTAACACCGTCGCCGATGCATTGAGCCGGAAATCGATTGGAAACTTAGCCTGTTTACTCACCGGATAGAAAGAGTTACTTTGTGACCTTGAGAAATCTGAAATTGAGATTGTTTTGCAAGAACAAGGTGGAATAATGGCTGTTATTTCTGCTCAACCGGCACTGATTGAAGAGATTAAAGAGAAACAGCAACAGGATGACTTCTTGAAGAAGATCATCGAAGAACGAGAATCCAAACCGAGGCCGGATTTCAAATTTGAGAATAATGTGTTGAAATTCCAAAGAAGACTGTGTGTACCGAATGATTCTAAACTGAAAAGAAGAGTTCTGCAAGAGGGCCACAATTCAAAATTGTCTATCCATCTAGGGAATACGAAAATATACCAAGACTTGAAATTGAATTTCTGGTGGCCGGGAATGAAGAAAGAAATTGCTGATTTTGTATCAAAATGTCTTCATTGCTAACAAGTTAAAGCTGAACATCAACGACCCGCAGGCTTACTGCAACCCTTACCGATATCGGAGTGGAAATGGGAACATATTACTATGGATTTCATCGTTGGTTTACCTCGCTCCAGTAAAGGTATGGACTCAATTTGGGTTATTGTTGATAGACTGACTAAATCTGCTCACTTCTTACCTGTCAAAATAATTTATAATGCGGACAAATTGGCTATACTCTACATTGATGAAATTGTTAGATTGCATGGAGTGCCTGTGTCCATTGTTTCTGATAGGGACTCGAAGTTTACATCGAGATTCTAGCAAAGTCTGCAAACTGCATTGGGTACTGAACTGAGACTGAGTAGTGCCTACCATCCTCAGACAGATGGTCAGTGAGGAAGAACCATCCAAACTCTAGAGGATTTACTGCGAATGTGTGTTCTTGATTTCCAGGGAAATTGGGAAAGTCATCTATCATTAGCTGAATTCGCCTACAATAACAATTTTCACTCAAGCATTGGTATGGCTCCTTTCGAGGCATTGTATGGCAGAAAATGTCGATCTCCTATCTGCTGGGCAGAAATTGGAGATAAGCCTTTACTTGGGCCCAAGATTGTGCAAGAAATGACTGAAAAAGTGAAACTGATACAACAGAGACTGAAAACTGCACAGAGCAGACAGAAAATTTATGCAGATGTCCGAAGGCGAGACAAAGAATATGAAGTAGGTGATCACGTTTTTGTAAAAGTGACACCGATGAAGGGCCAGACTCGTTTTGGAGTTAAAGGCAAGCTAGCGCCGCGATATGTCGGACCGTATGAGATTATTGAAAAAATCAATCCGGTGGCGTATCAGGTAGCACTTCCTCCTGAAATGGAGCATATGCATAACGTCTTCCACATTTCTATGTTGAGGGATTACCTCTGGGATCCTTTCCACGTGATTGAGCCTACCCGTGTAGTGCTAAGTGATGACTACACTTATAAAGAACGGCCCATTCAGATTGTGAATAGACGGATCAAGAAGTTGAGAAACAAAGAGATCCCGTTAGTGAAAGTTGACTGGCAAAACCATGGTGGCGTATATGCCACTTGGGAAAGGGAAGATGACATGGCCAAGAGATATCCTGAATTGTTCCCACTGAATCCTGTTTTCTTCCAGAATGTAGGTAATTCGAGTTTGGAAGACCAAACTCTTTATAAGGAGGGGAGACTATGACAACCCTCACCACTGATTACTGATAATCTTACTGATTACTGTTAAACTGAGGCTGATTATGATAATTGACTGAATTAACTGAAATCACTAAACTGATTGATTGATTGATTGTGCTAGTTTGAATGCATATCTATCTGTTGACTGTTAAATTATCTGTTCATGTTTTATGCTTTAAACTGCAAATTAAAGGCCTTATCGACGGCCGAATCTGAAATTGATTGATGGTTTATGATAATTAGAATTTATGTGATTTTATGGTGTATTTATCCGAAATGTGATTTGGTATGATTTAATTAGATTAAATAAGGATAAATTGCAATAGTTGGCTTAATTACCAATTTGCCATCCTAGTGGGTCACTTGCTAGACATTTATCAGACTTGGTCATATACATTGCATATCATTTCTCAGCCCTTTTGTGAGCTATAGCCGACTAGAGAGAGAGAGTGATAGGAAAAGAGTGATTTCAACAAATTTAGCTTGGTGACTTGAAGAAATTTAAGGTTGATTGCATAATTGAGCTTCTAGTCTTGTGATTGGAGACCTAAGGTAGAGAATTCTACCTCTCTTTGATGTATTTGTGTGTTGTCTTGCATGATCCTTGAGAAATTAGAGATTCTAGCTAAGAGTTGGTTCATAATGTTGAATTGAAGCTCATTTCATGCATGCATGCCTATATTGATGAGTTTAAAGTTGTTTTCATGGAAAATTGTCACATGCATGTTCATGTTAATGTTAAGGACCATGAGTTCAGCATGTTTTGGAAAGAATTGGCTCATTTGAGCAAGTATTTGAAGCTTTGAATTGGGTTAAATTCATGCATGTACATGTTTATCATGTTCTTGAAAGTTTGGTTTGAAATTGAGTTTAATTGAACTACCTTTGGGCTTTGATTTCTCAAATTGACCTTTGAAACATGTTATACTATGGGTTTTAAAGTGTTTTCCAGAAAATTAGCCCAAAAGGATCGAATTTGGTACATTAAAACTTGGTTTTGAACTTGAGATTCGAATCTGGAATTTCCAGAATTTGGACTTCCGCTCGAGCGGGGTTACTGGCGCTCGAGCAGGAAAATCGTGTTTCCAATACTTTACACTATTTTACAGTCCGCTCGAGCGGGGAGTTGTGTCACACGCTCGAGCGGGTATTGAGCGCCTAATCGAGCGTGATTTTCACACATCCAGTACTTTTACTGTAGCTTGCAATACGCTCGAGCGTATTTATTCACGCTCGAGCGGAGACCTTTATCTGCATGTCCGCTCGAGCAAGTATGTACACGCTTGAGCAGGACCTCTGTTTTCTGAAAATCCTGAAAATATTTTTAAAGTGCATCTTTGCATCCTCATTCCATTCTAGGCATTCCTAGGCCTAGTTTAAGGCATCTTAATGAGGATATTGTTGTAGAACCACACCGAGTCAAGATAGGGATTAAGTTACTATTTTCCCAACTGTGTAGCTTAGTGTGTGTTCACTCTGTAACTGTGTAGGGTTGGCATCTGGAGACACGCTCTAGCTTATCTGTAGCCCAGAACTCTGTGAGTAACAATGTTGTAAAGACATGTTCGAAAATGAATATTTTCTGAATGATTAACTGAACTGTTTTCTGAACTGTTTACTGTTAACTGAATGAATGTTTGTCCTCTATTCTGAACTGTATTGTGGCATCCTTAGCAACTACTGTTACTGTTACTGCTACTGTTATAGAGATCTCTGTCGATTCCCATGTTTGGAACCATTACTGATGGCCATCATTGACTGTTCGGTCTTTCAAGACCTACTGTTTACTGTAATGTTCTGCTAACGGATGTACCACATATGACTGTTATGACTGAATGACTGATACACTGAATCAATTGACTGTTTTCAATACTGAAAGGACATTCATTCTTAACCTCTTTACGCATTATGTTATTCACTGGGCTTTAGCTCACTACTCATATATATATGTAGGTGTACAGGCACCAGACCGTTGCTAGAAACGTCAGGGTAAACTCCAGTTTTGTCAAGCCAACCTTTGTGCCTCACTTCGAGGTTCCTAATCTGTTCAAGCTGAGGTTGCTTGGGGAGTTTTAGATTTTCCCTTTTTGTTTATGATCTGTATAGACTGAATGTTACTGTACTGTACTGTTCTAATAGGGATTAAGTCCCTGTCTTGAATGATTGTATATATCGTACATACTGTTTTGTTTCAGAATGTGAATCTATATGAAAAGTCTTTTTGCATACAGACCGCCACAGCTCATTGGGTATTGTCTATTTACTGTTTTGGCTTCCGCCATGCCCTTGTACTCTGTATTATTATTTGACTATTAAGCAGGCCTTCGGTAATCACGGATTACTGGCCGGTTACGGTGCTAAACCCATAGGGGCGGGTTTGGGTCGTGACAGTCGACGTGGTCGAGGTCGCCGCTGGAGCCGACGACGCACTGGACGAAGGGGAAGGAGGAGTCATACGGAGGAGACCAGAGACTGGGTTTGTGGGGAGGAGAGAGAGAGAGAGAGAGAGAGAGAAAGAAAGTGTCTGTTTGGTTGTTGTTGTTGTTGTTGGGGAGTGGGTGTAAAAGTAAAAGAGAGAGAATGAAGACAGCAATTGTTTGGTAGCGAGGAGGTCTTGGAAGGGTAAATTGATCTATTAAAAATTAATGGGACTTGAAGGAGTAAGTAATTTTATATAGGAGTTAATAGATTATAAGTTTACAAAATGGGACTTATATGTAAATGTCCCTTATTTTTATAAGTGGACACATAGAAAAAATTAACAGATTTTAGACCAAATAATCAAATTGAAATTAACTTAAAACAATAGAAACTAAAGTAAAATTTGAGTCAAATTATATGGCTGAAAAGAATAATCCAAAACAAAATTATAATTTGGCATATCATTTCTTAAATAATTAATTAAAATTCAATTTTGAAAAAAATGATAATATAAAAATAAATATAAAACAAAAAATAATTTAAAATTAAATAAATTATAACAAATTAATTGTGTATTTTATGTTTTCAATAATAAATACGTATTTAATTGGAAGGAATTAAAAAAAAAAGTTAAATTACAAAAATGACATTTACAATGAAATGTAAGTACATTTCATAATTTTAGTTTGCTTATGATATAGTAAATTACATTTGTTAATTTACCAATTATTCCATTATTCATTTTGTAAAAATTCAATCAATCAAAATTAATTTAAATCAAAAATTAAATTGGAGTATAAAATAGAAAAAAAAATTTTAAAAAAAAACTCTATTATTATTCTAATCTTTGAGTCCTAAATAAGCCTTTCGAAATAAGCCAATGACGCCAAAAGTTTTACTGGAGAAAGAAGTCAAACATGAGATTTTAAAAAAAGCAATTCCTCAAATCTCAAACTTCATCCACCAGTTAAAACCCTTGGGGTTACTCCTCTTAGTATTTGCTAACCACATTCACCTAATGGTTTTTTTCAGAAGCGTAACCAGTTTAACATTTGGTTAACCTAAAGCCATTCTTTTGATTTGACACTATTTTAAATTTTTAGTTTTAAATGTTTCATATTTGAAAATTTTAAAAACTAATATATTAAATAAATAAATAAAAGATTTAATTTATCGACTCTTTTGAGAAGTGTCAAAAAAGTCAATTTATTGATTTATTTAGGTCATATCAGGCGTGTTTGGTTTGGTTTTGAAGATAAATTTTCAAAAACGATTTTGGGGAAAGAGTTTAGAAATTTTTTTGATTTGTTTAGTTGTATATTTTGGAAATAGTTTTGGAGTATGGGAGTTTGGGGTGATTTGATGTTTTGTTGTAATTGAGTAGATGTGTGTGAGAGAAAAAGTGATTGAGAATGAAAGATGAGAGATAAGAGAGAAACAGTAATTAATTGATGTGTAGGAAAGAGAAAATGATTTGGAAAATTTTTTTTCAAAATCACTAAACTAAACAAAATTTTGATTTTTTTTTTAAAATTTATTTCTCAAAAGCAAACTAGACAAGGCCATCATTTTTTATACGTCTTTCGTAACAAATAAAAAAAGGGGTTTGGCTTTTTTCTTAGTCCGTGATCAGATTGGAAGGTATTGTTGGGTCCGTGGGGACCCATCGCGGATCTCGTTTTGATATTTGAACTGTTAATATGTAGAATTCGTCGAATACTATATACCTATAAAAAAATCACGTTAATCAGATAACGACAGCTATGTGATCGAATCGGTTTTGTATTAAAAAAAATGGACGGTGAAAAAATAAACGGTTGACAAAAATCTGATCTGATGAAATAGTTATCGATATCTGATCAACGTGAGTTTTTATAGTCATATAGTACTTGACGAGTTCTATACATTGAACGGTTCGGATTATCAAAATGGGACTCGTGGTGGACCCCCATGCGCCTAACAACACCCACACACTCCAATCTGATCACGGACTGGAGGGGAGCCAATCCCTAAAAAAAAGCAACTTTTTTAGCACTTCCCAAAACAACCAACAACAAAACTATTAGCTAGGGCTAAGTTTTTTTTTTGGTTGTTTATTTTGAAAAGTTTAATTATATTATATATTTTGTGAAATTCAATCAATTAAAATTAACTTAAATAAAAAATTATTGAAGAACAAAATAGAAAACACAAAAAAAGAAATATCAGTAACCTCAATCTTCGTGCCACCCCATAAATGAAACTTGATTTCGCCAAACAAAACTTTTACATCTGTCCACACTCCCTTTTTTTTTTTTTGATAATTAGGTGCCCGAACTAGTTTACGCGCACCTCAACTAATTTTGCAGGACCAATCCCACCACTCACTTACGAGAGTCCTATTTAAAGTCATAGCAAACACCCTATATGGATTGATCCTAAAAAACTTATTGCAGCTAGTAAGCATTGAACTTGAGATACGGAGAGAGCACACCCCTAAATCTCAAGTTGTGTCCACTATACCAACTCCTTTGAGGTTTTTTCCACACTTCCGTTGGTAGTATCGGTTGCATTCGAATCCTCTAGAGTCTATTCTCTATAGACCACCTTGCAGCCCTAAAAAATGACTTTGTTTTGGTTATTGAATAAAAGAAAAAAGAAACAGAAGCATGAAAGATAAGAGAGAGAGCAAATGGAGAAACGAAGAGAGAGAGAGAGAGTCAATGACCCAGCCCATAGCCACCATCGCCGTTTTCCACTAGTGACAACCGTCCATCGGCCATTGTTGTTTGCCAAAACAAAGAAATCTTCTGAGAAAAATGTCGATCCTTAGCCATTGTTGTCTATCGAAACTTTCTTTTCAATGGAGAATCACTAACATGCACAATCAACACCTTATTTTTTTAAAACCCTAACCTGCAAAATTTGAAAACCCCAAACTACAGCCCTAATTTTTTAATTTAAAATTTAATTCTCAATTAAAACCTTAATTTTTAATTACCATTCGTTGGCGCTGCTTAGCCTCTGAGACTTGATTCTGTTTCGCTTTACTCTCTCTCCTCTTTCGTGCTTCTACTTCTTTTTTCTTTTCTTTTCTTTTTTTTTTCAATAATTGAAAGGACATCGTTTTTTAGGACCGCATGATGGAGGGTGGAGAATAGACTCTAGAGGATGCGGATGCATATTGGTTGACCACATTCAATCATTTTTCTCGAGATTAGGCCAATTCACCCTTTACTGATCTTACAACCAATTCTCTTGATTTGACTCTTACACTATAAATTATTTTTATTTTTGATGTTGTTTAAATATTTCATATTAAAAAAAAATTAAAACTAATACACTAAACAAAATAATAGATGGAAAAGTAAAGAATTGTTTGGGATGATCTAAATAAGTGTATTTTTTGACTTTTTATGAAATATGGATTGGGTTTGGGTTGGGTTTGAAGTGATGTGTTAGAGAAGTGATATGACTTAAATAAGATGATATGACTTAAATAGGATAGTGACTTTTTGATTTTTTATCTTTTTTAAGACATACCAAACTTGGCCTAAATTATGTAAATAGTCCCTATAATTCATATGATGTGTTAATTTGGTCTTAATAATTTTAATTTACTCGATTTTGTCCCCTAATTTAACGAATTGTGTCATTTTAGTCTAATAAATAACTGTAGTTAAGTTAATTTAATAGAAGGTCAAACAATGTGTCAATTTGGTCCATGTACTTTACACGATGTGTCAATTTGGTTCCTGTAGTTTTAATTTACTCAATTTTCACAGAGATTAAATTGACACATTGTGAAAAATACAGAGTCTAAATTGACACATTATTTGACTTTCCGTTAAATTAACTTAACAACCGTTATTTATTGGATTAAAATGACCCAATCTATTAAATTAAAAGATAAAATCGAACAAATTAAAATTACGTGAACCAAATTAACACATCGTATAAACTACATAAACGATTTACCTAATTTTCCCTAGATGGAATTTGTATATATAACAACTTAACTAGCACATCCAATGAGCCCGTGTGCCTGGCAGAAAATGTGTCAAACCATTCTAATTACTAGACTTAAGCCCCGTTTGGTAGAGTTGTGAGAAAGTGATTGTAAATTATATCTTAACAGATTATAACTTACAGCTGTGAGCATAAGCTGGTACCCTGTTTGGTGTAACTGTGAGATTATAGATTTAAGTAGCAGAATAGTGTTTGGTAAATAAACTGTAAAATAGGTTTTTCTGTATAATTGACCTTTTTGCCCTTATATGATATACAAGTGATAATTTTGTCAATTTTTTTTTCAATTTTAATTTAAAAAAATTATTTCATTAATAAAAGTTAATATAATTAGTATTAATTAATATCAACTAATATAAAAATTGATACACTTGATAAAAATGTAATGGAAATATTATTGTAATAATTTTTTTCCATTATAAATTAATTAGTATCAATTAATTGCTTAATCAGTATCAATTAATACTAAAATTATTAATTAGTATCAATTAGTTTCTTAATTAGTCTGAATTAATACTAAAATTATTAATTAGTATCAATTAAGATTAATAATTAATTTTTATTAGTATCAAATAATATTAATAATCAACAATTGTTATTAATTTGTATCAATTAATAATTAATTCATAACAAAAATATACAATAATCAACAATTATTATTAAATTTTCTGATTCTGTTTTTATTAAATTTTTTTATTACAATTAATAATATAACAATTGTTATTTTTTTAATTTATTATTCTTTTTCATTACAATTAAATTGTGTAATTTATTTAATGGATATAAATTGCACAATTTATTTCAATATTAATAAATAATTTTTATTATTATTTTGTTTAATTTATTTTTTTTATTTTTATTTCAATTTATTTTCTTTAATTTATTTTGTTCAATATTATTTTTATTATTTTGTTTTTAATTATTATTTTTGTTTAATTTATTTAATTTTTTTTCCCTTCTCTTCCTTCCTGAGCCATCCGTACGCCGCCAGTGGCTGCAACCCTAGCCACCTCCACGATTTGGAACGGCAGAGAGAGAGTGTTGTCGCTCGTCACCGTTCACCCGCCTGAACAACGCCGGAGATCTTCATTTTCATCAACGAGAGAAAGACGACGCTCACCACCGCACTTCCAAACCCTATCTTCATCTTCATCTGCCGTCGTCACCATTCGCGATCTGGAACTGGTTCGTAAGAAACAGACAGAGAGAGAGAAAGAAAGACGACGGCAAATCTCCATCAGATCGAGTGAGACAACCCAGATTGCAACCAAACCCTATTGACCCAACCATGCGCAGAGAGAGGGAATGAGATTGCAGATCGAGAGAGACAACCCAAACCTTCATCAGATCAAGTGAGATGGTAGAGATTGCAGATCAGATCAAGTGAGATTGCAGATCAGATTAAGTGAGATTACAAATTGAGCAACCCAGATCTTCATCTTCATCGAGAAAGAGAAAGAGAGAGAGAGCACAACGCCGGAAATTGCCCCCACACGCCGAAAATCGTCAATCACTCTTTGAGATGAGTGAACAGTGTTTTCATTGTTGTTTATATAGTGGCATTTTCATAAATAATGGAGATTAGGAGGGGCATTTAAGTCATTTCACCCCCCAATAGAGCAACTGCGCGCTTAAGCTCAAATAATAATTATCCCCTGACCAACTTCTCAAATAAGTTGAAAATTAGTTTTATTTAAGCTATAAGTTGGTCAAATAAGCTGAACCAAACACATGTTTTTATCTTAAATTAAGTTAAAAGCTGAAATAAACTGCTTATAAGTTCTACCAAACGGGGCCTTAAGTGTTGATATTTGCAAGGTTTGATAGTTTGGGCAGTATGGCTATCTGACCTATATTGGGGGTTGTTTGAGATGTTAGTTTTTCGGTAAAATTGTTAAAAAATTAAAACGTTTAATTACATTATTTTTTAGGACAAATTTCACTTTATCTCCTGTGGTTTGGACCGGGTGTAAATTACCCCCTTACATTTAGAAATCACTACATAACCCCCATGTGATTTATAGACCAAAATGCACCATTAGTTTTTCTATCTAAGATAATGGGCTGTGGGAGTCACACGCCTATATAGAGAGTTTGTCTACTTTTAGAACGAAAATGCCCTTTATACATCTTCAAATTTATCAAAGAATGTCATTGTTGAACTCTCTCTTCGTTCACCATCTTCTTCTTCTTCTTCTTCTTCTTCTTCTTCTTCTCTCTCTCTCTCTCTCTCTCTCTCTCTCTCTCTCTCTCTCTTATTTATTTTTATTTTTTATAATGTTTCCCAATCAAATATATATATATATATATATATGTATGTATATACACATTGAACTCTCTCTTTCTTTACCCTCATCTTCATCTTCTTCTTCTTCTCTCTTTTTTTATTTTTATTTTATATACATAATGTTTCCCAACCAAAGATATATATATATATATATATGTACGTATATACACAGTGAATATATATATGCACAGTGAATCAAAGAATATAATTTTAAATTTGTGATTCAAAATTCTCTATGTATTATTAAATTCTGTTGAATGTTGCAGCCTTTTCTCCCTACAAAATTGTTTTAACAATTATGTAATGTTGTGACCGGTGGTAGGAAATTCTCTTTGGATTTGATAATGGGAAAGGAACCCAATTCGTGCTTTTCGGTCAACCAATACTCACCGAGAAACAGATCTCTCTAAGCTGCTCTAGAAATAGTTCCTCAGATGGGAATGCAGATAAGTTTGCAAATATTTCCAATGGTTCTGGTTCTACACTTCATCAACCAAAGCAGCAATCTTCTTGTGAAGGGATTCAAAAGATAATCATCGAGACATAGAACCCAGCTTAGAAATTGGTTATTGTAAATGTCACAACCCAAACCTGCCCCTATAGGTTTAGCGTCTTAACTAGCCAATAATCTTTGTATTACCAAAGGCCTCTTAACAGAATAACATATAATTAGGGACTGCGGAAACAAATATACAAAATGTATATAGTCCATAGAGCTGTGTAGACATATATGGGACAAAAATTTTAAATCTTTTACAAATATACGTGACGTTATAATGCAGGCCTTCGTGACATCCAATACAAAAGTAGCCAAAAGGGACTTAGCCCAATATACACATAACAGAAAACTTGTTCATATTTCAAAGAAGACAAGGCCTTAAACATATGCTATTTAGACTTGACTTGCTCACAAAAGGGAACCTTCTTGGAGGCGCAATGGCTGGCAGACAAAACAGAATCTTAGGCCATCAACTCTGGACCTGGTCACGTGCTTGCTCACCTACATACATAATAACAAATAGTAAGCTGGTGCTCAGTGAATAATAACAAAGTAAAGGGTTTTAATGAATGATGTTTATCACAGAGTCAGAAACTTAGAGTTTATATCAGAAATAGATTTTTATCAGAAACAGAGTCTTATGCATATTCAGATTTCAAATCAAAACAGGTTCATATACATGTTCAGTCGTCAAAGTAGAAACTGATTCATATACGTAGTTGCATTCATATTCAAAGTTCGTATATTTCTCATCATAGTACGTGGCGCATCCATTAGTGTTAACAAATCTGATGACCCATAAAGGGAAGGTCGTAAAGGGCATTCCGATGACTCATGTGCACAGAGACGTTTTTGATAACCCACAAAGGAACTGCTATAAAGGCATTCCGATAATCCATAAAGGGACGGCCAAAAGGTACTTCGATGACTCTTGTGCATAGAGACGTTTCCGATGACCCATAATTGGGACGGCCATAACGGCATTCCGATGACCCACAAAAGGGATACATATAATATGATGCTAAGGGTGCCATGACTACATTTCAGAAACTTGGACAATCATTCATTCATAAAAACACATAACATTTCAGAAAACTAATCATTTCATATCATCAGAAAATAATTAAAGTCAAACATAAATTTACAAAGTTATTACTTACAATGGTTTGTGTTGTCACTAAGTCTCCAACGTCCACCTAAACAAAACACATAACAAAAGCACAATTGAAGCACTATTTCATTTTAATTCAATTTTCTATATGTGTTTCTAGCTTATTTCATGATTATGTGAGTCCAAATGATGCCTAAGAACACTTGGAGTGGCATGAGGATGCAAATGTGCACTTAAAATAGTTAGTCGAAAGTTGCTAAAAACAGGGTCTTCGTTCGAGCGCAACTTCCTTCGCTTGAGTGAGGGTTCAAAAATAAGGGTGGTTGCTCGAGCGTAGCTTCCGTTGCTTAAACGGTCTGCAAACTTGGCAAAAGTACTGGTTGCATGAAATTCCCGCTCGACGGTCGCTCGAGCAGAAGACTAAGTAAAAGGGTCCTCGCTCGAGCGCCACTTTGGTCGCTCGAGCGACTTGTAAAATTTTGTAAAACTTCTGGGAGCTCGATTTTCAGGCTCAAGTGACACTATCCTTGCTCGAGCGAACAGTGCAAATTCTGGAATTTCCAGAACTGTCTTTAAGCTTCAAAACCACAAATCATGTTCTTTTGGGCCAAAACTTAAGAAAACTTGTCTTAACTTGAAAAACATTGGGAATTAAAGATCATCTCATGAAATCAAGGCTCATAAGCTTGATAATTGAGCAAATTCAAACTTGAATTGCGAAAACATAACATGAACATGACATGGATGGAGCGATTTGAGCCCCAAGTTTTCAAATCGTGAGCAAATGAGATGTTTAGGTCAAAAACCTATTGGGTTCCTTAAACAAAACTCAAATATGGACATGCATATGGAAATTCTTAAGAATCAACTTACCAAATTATGAGAATTATGCATGCATGCATGATATACTCCTAAAGTCACCTATTTAAGCTCAATTCGTGCCTTCCTATAAGATTTCTTTTGAATTCAAGAGTTGGCTAACTTAATTACATTATCAAAAGCTTGAGTTCTCACCTAAACTTCTCAATTAAGCTTCAAGTTGACCAATTCTTGAGTGTTCAAACTAATCCTCCTTAGTTAGCAATTCTTCCTTCTCTTAGCTTTGATCTCAATTTCCTTCTTTTTCCCACACACACTCTCTCTCTCTCTCTCACGTTTTTGACATCAAGGATAAGGAAATGACTGTGTTTATATTATCCTAGAGTCATTCTTGGCTTTATATAGGCTTGCCTAATAATGGTTAATTAAGGCTAATCAAGTGGGCATCAAATTAATCTAATTTAATCGTTCCGGATCGAAATCCAATTGAATCTACCATAATGTTCTAAAAATTCCAAATAACACATATACCAAGTCAATTTCGTGATCGGATGCCATTAAGGCCTTCGATTCGCAAAATATAACAGATATTCCTACAATAAACAGATATAAATACAAATAATGCAATACACAAGCAATTAATGCAAACTTTCACCTTATTAAGCTTTCTTAATCATGGATTATACGTTAATCATGGGTCGGGATTGTTACAGTAAGGTATTTATGGAATCAAAGGAAATTGGTCATGTATATATATATAAAGTTTGAGCAATGAAGATGAGGATGAAGATGAAAAGAGAGAGAGAGAGAGAGAGAGAGAGAGAGAGAGAGAGAGAGAGAGAGAAGAACAAGTTGAAGACAAGTATATAATTGTCAATTTACAACTTCTATTAACAGAAGTTAGTATGCATTTTAGTCCATAAATCACGTGGGGGTTATGTGGTGATTTTCGAATGTCAGGGATAATTCGCACCCGGCCCAAACCACAGAGGGTAAAATGAAGTTTGCCCTATTTTTTATATCCTTTTATAATAAATTAAAAAATCAATTAAAATAATCATATCCCAAACAAATTTTAAGAATGAAATTTAAATATAAAAAATGGAGATAAAAGTAAAAATAATTATTTTTAAAAATAATGATACTACACACTAATTAATATATCAATTAATATATTACTTTAAAACTATAAATCTTAGCAATTATACAAATTATAAACTGGTAGACTTTTAAAAAGGCAAACTTCACTTTATTCCCTATGGTTTGGGCCATGTGCGGATTACCCTCCTGACGTTTGAATATCACCACATAACCCCCATGTGGTTAATAAAGTGATGTGCACGGTTAGCTTTCTCATCCATTCTAACAGGCCGTGCATGACACGCCTAATATGCAAATGGGCATAAAAATATGATTTTTCCTCCGAATTGAATAACTAAAATGCCCTCATCTTTATCATCAATTTCCAAAACCTACCCTCATCTTTATCATCAATATCTAGATATTTATTTTTCAAAACACAACACATCTCTCTCTCAATTTCACATCTTCTTCCTCCAATTCAAGACCAAGAACAATGAATAAAAATTATAGTACTTTTGAAAATCAAAACCCCTTAAAAACCCAAAACAAAAACTTAAATTAATTTAATCAATATAATTTCTATCAAAAATTAATGTATATATATATATATATAATCTGTAGCTATATATACGTATATATATAATCTTCATCATTTTACATGTATATATACTGTAGCTATATATATATATATAATCTTCTTTGAATTTGGCTTGGACGTTTATTGTGCTTCGTTGACGATGATGCTCACCAAAAGCATCATCAGCCCAATACAATTCAACATTTTAGCTGAGTACAAACTTACCCAAAAAAGAAAAAAACTTTTTCTTAAAGAATCCAAATCAAAAGAGAATTAAAAATCCATTTCCACAAATTCCAAGCCCCCATTCTCTGAATGAATATCATTAAAAATTACAAATTAGAAAATAAATTTCTCAGCCAAATCCATTGGAAACAGTAAGAGAAAAAAAAAAAAACTTCTTAGATCTGTAGGTTTTTTTTTCTTGAGCTCATTCTTTCTGGTATGAACTGAATAAATATGTTCGCCATTGATTCTGATATACACCAGTGATCCTTCTCTCTTTTGCTCTTCTCAAATGCACATTGGTGAATAAGAAATGTTAAACAAAAGTTATATATATAAAGGCAAAATAGTCTTTTTACTTCTGATGTTAACGGTGTTAAGTGTACACATTACTCCATTAACCACAAAAGAAATTATAAGATAGGGTAAATTACATTGACACCCCATGAGGTTTATATTTATTACAGTTCTCCCCTCACCTTTTGAAAATTACATCTCCCCCTTGAGGTTTAAAGTTTCATTACAGATTCACCCCTTAACAATTTAATTTTTTTAAATAACAATTTTGCCCTAACTAGGTAAATTACATTAACACCCCTCACATTTTAGAAATTACAATCCCCTCCCTAAGGTTTAAAGTAGCATTACCAATTGCCCCCTTAGTTAGTATTAGTTGGAAAAAAAATTCATTGAAAAAAAAAATTAATTGGAAAAAAAATTATTTGAAAAAAAATTAATTGAAAAAAATTTTGTTAGTAAAAATTTTAAATTTCTGTTTAAAAACCAACGTAAGCTCATTTTTTGAATTTATGTTTTTTCCTCAAATTTATAAACTGAGATAACCGTTTATAAACCAAAAACATTATCAAACAAGTTTTTATGACAGTTTTTAAAATTTTTGTAAATATAAATTAAAAACTGAAAACAAAATGGTTACCAAACAGGTTTCAAATGATAAAAATGTCGTAAAATTAACAAATAATTAAATAAGTTACCAACGTAAGAAGTGACTTATCAAAAAATTCTTAGGTTATGTATGGTTTGATTTTTAGAAAAAAAAAATTAAAAATTAAAAATTAATTTGGTTGAGAAATAAAAAATAAAAAAATAATTATCATTTTTATATAATTTTTATCTTTCGAGTGGTTAAAAATATTTTTTTACAAATTAAAATGAAACAACCATACGTATGTATATAACCTGCCCAAAAATTAAAATGATAATTATTTTTTACCCTTAAATGATAATTATTTTTTATTTTTTATTTCTTAACCAAATTAATTTTTAATTTAAAAAAAAAATCTAAAAATCAAACCATACATAGCTTAAGAATTTTTTGATAAGTCATTTCTTACGTTAGTAACTTATTTAATTATTTGTTAATTTTACGACATTTTTATCATTTGAGATCTGTTTGGTAACCATTTCATTTTTGGTTTTCAATTTATATTTACAAAAGTTTTAAAAATTGTCATAAAAACTTGTTTGATAATTTTTTTTGTTTATAAATGATTGTCTCAGTTTGTAAATTTGAAGAAAAAACGTAAATTCAAAAAATGAGTTTACATTGGTTTTTAAATAAAAATTAAAAAATTTTACTAACAATTTTTTTTTCAATTAATTTTTTTCCAATTAAATTTTTTTTTTCATTGAATTTTTTTTCCAACTAATACTAACCGAGGGGTAATTGGTAATGTTACTTTAAATTTTAGAGAAAGGATTGTAATTTCTAAAATAACAGTGCTAGGAACCCCCAGTGGGGGGTGACCCCCAGCACCCTCATCTCCACGTGAGGCTCTCTCACAGCAAGACTAAAAAAAAAAAAAAAATTGAGCCAATCAAAAAACAGTAGAGGTGGTGGGGGCCACCCCCACCGGGGGTCCAAGATATTTTTCTTTCTAAAATGTGAGAGATGTCAATGTAATTTATTTAATGAAGGCAAAATTAATATTTAAAAATAAATAAATTATTAAAGAAAAAATCTGTAACGAAACTTTAAATCTCAAAAAAAAATATAATTTTTAAAAAATAAAAAGAGAATTATAAGAAATATAAACTTTAAGAAGTGTCAGTCTAATTTACCCGATAAGATAATATTCAAACGTGAAAAAATAATCTACACATGATTCAAACGATAAGAGATAAAGTGAAGTGTGTCCCTTTTAAAATTGAATAATGACTTGGACCCCTTTTTTTCCCACCTCCTTGACCCCCTCTTCACTTGATTGGTTACTTTTTCTTTTTTTCTTTTTTTTTATTCTTTCTCTTCCAATCACTACCTGCCACGTGTATGTGGAGATGGTAGGGGTGGTGATTGGAGGGAGTCTCAATCATCACCCAAACAAAAAAAAAAAAAAAAAAAAAAATTTTTTGGCCAACCAGTGGACGACACGCACGACCCCCGAACAACTCCACTGGGGTCGGAAGCTTTATTGAAAGAATAGAGAATAATGAAAAATGAGTCAGACCCCCTTTGTAGAGGATCCCCATAACCCCTTTACTGATCTATACCATTCATAATGTGTGAGGTCCACTCATATATGTGTAGGATTCACATCAAAAATGGTGTAAATCAGAAAGGGGATTGTAAGGGTCCTCCACAAAAGGTCTCTATCATTGCTGGAGAATAATATGCGCACGAATTGGTGTGTAGGAATGATGATGAGCATTGTTTTCAGCGAAGAAAAATGCTTGGGAGCACTAATTAGTGCTCCCACTAATTAGGTGGCAGTGGGTCCCGCCATTAATGATGTGATGTTTTGGTCTTGGAGTTGTATTTTTTTTTTTTTTACTTTTTTAATACATTAATACTATTAGTGGTGGTGTTTTTAGTGAGATGAATCATTGTTGTTCAGCGAATGGCAGAGTCCACGTCACTGGGGGTCTGAAGCACTTCTCTTATTCTTTAAGAGCATCTCCAACCCACTAGGCATATAATACTTGTTAGTTAAAATGCCTAGTATAACTCATTTTTTTCAACTCCAATGCACTAGGCATATGATTAGGCATTTTAGCTCAACTTATATGCACTAGCTACATGTAGCTAGCTTTCAAGGCTAGGCAAAATGAGTTTAATCATTAGGATCATTTCCCTCCATCTTTGTTGCTGATGTGGCATTTTCTAAAATTAATAGTATTTAGATAAAGGGTAATGCTAGGGACACCAAATTTTCTACCAAACAAATGACCAAATGTCTCACATGGGTGTGGGGTCCGCAATTTTGTGGGCCCCACACCCATGTGAGACATTTGGTCATTTATTTGGTAAAAAATTTGGGACCTCTAGCATTTTCCTTTAGATAAATAGCTAAAATAAAGAGCATGGTTGGAGTAGAAATATGAAATAGTTGATAGGCAAAATAAAATATATACTTTATAGTAATATTTAGGCCAAGTTTGGGTACTTCCAAAAAAGCCAAAAAGTCAAAAAGTTACTCAAAAAGTTAAAAAGTTAACACTATTCACCAAAAGCCAACAATTACGGCTACACAACTCCCAATTCAAATTTTTCCTTACAAATCAATTTTTACAATTTTTTATTACACATTTTTCAATAAAAAGTCAAAAAGTTAACCCAAACATTCATATTTTCAACCTCAATTTTTTAATCTAAAAAAACAAAAAATACACTTTTTTAATCTTCTCAAACTTAGCCTTAGATAGGAAAAATGCCTATTACCATTGGAGATGCTAGAAGGAAGGAAGCCGAAAGTCGCCGTCCACATTTTACTCTCTCTCTCCCCAACGAAACCACCATTAATGGCTGCTTCAATCATCACAACAACCTTTCACGTAAAACCAACCCAATCTGTAAAGATATCTACATCACCATATCTATCAAAATTCACAAAACCCAGAACAACAACCAAAATAAAGGTCTCTCTCACCCCAGTTGCAACTCTTTCCGATCCATTTGTCCTCCAAATCGCAGAAACCCTAGAAGACTCTCTATCTTCCACCTCCACTTCTTCACCACCATCCCCTCTTCAAAAGCTCAGAGACACCTCTTCACAGTCCCTCCTTTCAACCCCATGGCCGTCCCGCAAAGACGAGCCCTTCCGATTCACTGACACTTCCTTCGTAAAACTCTCTCAGATTCAACCCATTTCACACCCACCTCAATCTTTCAATTCTTTGGGTGTTTCCACAGATACCCATTTGCCCACCCTCACAATTGTTGATGGGTTCAATGTAAATTCTCTATCCCAATTACAGAATTTGCCTAATGGAGTGTTTGTTGGTAGTTTATCTAGCCTCAATTCAGAGGCTATAATGAAAAGGGTGTCTGAATTTGAGTCCAGTTTTGAAGGAGACTTGTTTTGGTCTCTTAATGGAGTTGGTGCTCCGGATTTGATTGTTGTGTATGTTCCAGAGGAGTGTAGAGTAGAGAGTCCTTTGCATTTGAGGTATTATTCGATTGAAGGGGGCGATAGCGGATCGAAGAAGTTGCCCATTTCGAACCCGAGGGTTTTGGTGTTGGTGGAGAAGGGAGGGGAGATTGGAATAGTTGAGGAGTATGTAGGAGGTGATGGGGAGAAGTGTTATTGGGCAAATTCAGTTACAGAAGTTGTGATTGGAGAAGGGGGAAAGGTTAGTCATTCTTACATTCAAAGCCAGTCTTTGAATGCTGCACATTTCAAGTGGACTTCGGTTCGGCAGGTACCTTTGTTAAATTGTTTGAGTTCTCATCATTATGGGCGGTATCATATTCTGTGACAAATTATGCAGGCATAATGTTAGTCTATATTTGCTTACTTTAGTTATATTTTCATGGTAATTCTAATCAAATTAGGCAAATCAAAGTCTTCCCCTTTTTTCCCTTGCATAGAATAAACAAAATTTACTCGTGCCAATGTTTAATTGCCAATTGGGGACTGCAAGTAGCAACCCTTAACTGTGTACAGTTCTATGGCCCTTTTTTTTGTTTTTTTGGTATTGTATTTGCTGAACAATTCCGCAGGAAAGATGTAAAAGATACAAATATTTTGTTGCTGGTTATCCAAAAATTATTTGTGGAACATTGGTTATTTTTCAACCTATTTCCGTCTTCAACAATTATGCACAACAATTTTTTAGTCTGATTTCCTTTGGAATGGTTACACTTCTATTGCGGTTACCCATAAGCTTTGCAGAGAATAATGTAAGATAGTTTTGAATCAACTCTGCCTGCCTAGGTTAACCTATGTGGTGCTTAGGCTTCAGCTAAGGCATGTTGAGGCAACCTCGAAGGAGTCTCTTAGGTGCACTGCACCTTCCTTTCTTGCCCGTGCAAACTGTCCGCCCAAGTACTCCCATCTCTACTCATTGTGATACACTTAGTCATTAATGAGCAGGGAATAGGCTTGTGTAACAAGAAACTTTATAGTTAGACCGGATGTGGGACTTCCCTCAGCTTGGCAGAGTGGTCCTCCACCCAAGAGGACTGTCCCTTTGGGTTGGTTCTCCAAGCGTACCTTAATGCTCTCACACCAAACTAGGTCAGGAGTAGGGCCTAGGGACCTCCTTGGGATTGTTGTCACGGTCATGAGGCACTCAAGCTGCACAAGATCACTGGGGTCTTATGGATTGACGGCTAGAATTAAATGTTCATCAAGATTCCTTGTCCTTTCCTCCCTCAATGGGCTTGCACCTTGACCAGTCTTAGAAACATAAAGATCTCCACAATGACAATCCCAAACTAAGACAAAGACATGTAGTGCGCTCTGTATTTTGTACCTCTTTATACCTAAGGAATACTCTTGACCACCTCTACAATCCTTCTGGCATTTGACAATTTGCACTACTGCAACTTGATATATTTTTGGACTGCTTAGACCTTTGCATTGAATAGGATGGTGATATGTGATTCTTGTGTAAATATAGTGTTCTGATTTGGAGTTGCAAGGAAAAAGAAATTGTAGTTGAAAAGATTAGGGCTCTTTCGTAGGGATGCTCTTTTTGACAATGTAATCAAAGGTCTTATTGGAATACTTTGCAAATTTCACGAGGACTAATCTTAAGAAGTTGGTGATACCTGCCTGATCAAGTTATCACTTAGATGGTTAGCATGTTGTATTGGAAACAATGCATATTGAGTTCTGGTTGCTCTATTATACTTCCTTGCATTCTTATCTTATTTTATTTTGATATTTTAGGGAACCATTAGTTGGTTAAGGTGATATTCAAGAAACTTCAGTGTATCAACTCCTGCCAACCGAGGGAAATATTTTTGATGGAATGTAACTTGATTTGTGTGATCCCAATCTTGTCATGTCAATTGTTATGCCTGTTCTGCATCTTCCTGATTTTTATAGGCAATGAATTTATCTAGCAACAGTAGATGTACAACCTCCAAAGAAATACATTAAAGGGTTGAACCTAACTTTACCATTTGCAGGAATCAGCAAGCTCCTACGAGCTCATAGAGGTAAGCACCGGAGGGAAGTTGAGCAGACACAATCTTAATGTTCAGCAAGTTGGCCCAGACACGGTAACAGAGTTATCAACTTTTCACCTGTCTGTCGGTGATCAAACACAAGATCTGCATAGTAGACTTGTGTTGGACCACCCACGAGGGTTTTCTCGGCAACTTCACAAGTGTATTGTGGCTCATTCTCTTGGACAAGCTGTATTTGATGGGAATATCAAGGTCAACAGGTAATTGTGTTTACTTGCATTTTTTGCAGTGCTTGCCATCATGTCATTTATATGCTAGTGTCCGTCATTGGTTATGCGATTACGCTATCCTCATCACTGGTGTTAAATGTGTGTATCTTTCATTTTGAATTAACGGGCCAGTTCTTTATACATCTAGGGTGGGTTTGGGGTTTTCTTTTTTTTTAAAAGGAAAACCTGATATGTTTGGGAAGTTGCTTTTTTGTGAGTGGGAAAGTTGAGTTAGTCCTTTACTTTTTTAGCTGATGACCAAACATTTTTAACTTAGCCCAATCAGGGTCTTAGTAAATGCCTTTGGCTATTTGGAGTAAACTAACAGCTTTTTAGTAGTTTTTGTTTGTTTGTTTGTTTTTTTTTTTTTTTTTCTCATTTGGGGTAAGCTTAAAAGATGGCATCAATGTTTCACAAGTGTAATTCATCGTGCAGATATGCACAGCAGACAGATGCTGGGCAACTTACAAGAAGCCTTCTTCTTGAGCCTCGTGCAACCGTAAATGTCAAGCCCAATCTCCAGATCATTGCCGATGATGTAAGGTGCTCCCACGGAGCTGCAATAAGTGACCTAGAAGAAGACCAACTGTTCTACTTCCAGGCTCGTGGAGTTGACTTGGGGACAGCTAGAAGAGCTCTCATCTTCTCTTTTGGAGCTGACGTGATTGAGCGTTTGCCTTACGCTTTCCTCCAAAAGAAAGTTGAAAGTCAGATCAAAGAGTTGCTTGATCCTACACTCAAAAGTTCGCTGTGAGAGAGGATAGATTGTGTAGAAATCTGAATTTGTTCTGTAAATTATCACTATTTTACAGAAGAAAAGTGTGTTCCTATTAGAATTAAAGGAAGTTTTGTGATATTGAAAGTGAATTGTGCTTAATGTGCCTCCCTTCCTCCCTCTCTAACAAGAACCAAAAGGGGGGGGGGGGGATGGGTTAACATTTGTTTGTAAAAGTTCGCTCTCTTCCCAAACCTAACAATTGTAATTACTGTTATTTTGTAATTTTCTTGTTGATTCTGCATCTTGAAATGAATTTGACCTTCATAAACTATTTTAACAATTAGAGCTTGAACAAGCATGTGTTTTCTTTGAACAAACTTGATTATCTAGTTTCAGATACTCCATTGACTACGTAAGAATAAAATAAAATCTAATATCTCAACTTTTTAGTTTGTAAAGAGATGGATTCCAACACGGTGCGATTTCAAATTTCACATTTCTTACATGACCTATTATGATTGCCAAGATCAAAACTAAACAGAGATGTAAGATAAATTGTAATATTAGTTAATTAAAAAAATTTTATTTTTGGAGAAAATAGTTAATTAAGATTAAATATATAAAAACCCTTGTTATACGGAAGGTGACTGTTATTTTTGTAAAGTATAGACAAAGCCAATCCCGAGCATTCATAGCCTCATATCATTTTTACCAACTAAACATGATTTATGAGAGGTATAATGAATCACCTATGAAGAAAGGGGTAAAATAGAGATTTGGGTGGTAAAAAAGGGGATAACAATGAGAAAATATTAATGGACAAGCCTATATACTAGAAAATTTACTCAAAAACATGAATGATGTGGATTTAGTTTTGTTGTCCTGAGCCCATCTCATGAATAAATTTGAGCTTTAGATTTCAAATTCTAGATAAATTTTGAGTTCTGTTTTCTAGATTTGCAGATCCACAGAAAATATGTAAGGGGAGATACATAGAAGGATTAGAAAATGATACGGTAACTGATCCAGTGGTTCATGAGATTCAAAATTTTGAAAATTACATTTCACTCTTTGAAATTTTTAATTTCATACCAAGTGACTACTTTTATTAATACAGTAATGATTCAGACCCCCACAAAACATCACATCCACAATCTCCACTCACTTGTGATTGGTCCAAGTAAGAAAGAAAAAAAAATAAAATAAAATAATACAACCACAGCATTAGTCTACATTACCGTGGGGGTGGTGAGGGTCTCCCCAAAAGGAGGTCCCAAACATTTTCCTTATTAATAATCATAAAGTTGATTAACAAATTTTAATAATGTCTAAATTTATTTTTATTAATAATTCAAGTAATTTTATTATTGTATGAAAGAACATATGAAAATTTTATTTTTTTAGTTATTTTTGTTAAAAAATTAACAAATTTTTATAATTTTTTAAATCAATAGGACAATCCATAATTTAAGCAAATCATAAAGGTATGTAATTGACCAGGGAAAAAATAATAATAAAAAATAAAAAATTGAGAAAGTAAATAAACAAAAAAAAAAATTGGGTAAGATCCACCGAAGTGGGTAGCCTTAACCGGATGTGTGGTAACAGGTAAGCTCGAAAGCTGTTCCCGTCCCTGTCAGGGGAGATGCCAACCATCTCTCCTTTCTACGAACACGGTATGTTTATTTCCCTTCTTGATATATAACCATTGACAAACTCATGTTTAGAACCGATGTGGGATTCAAGCATAAGCTCTTTTATCCTAAGTTCTTCTAGGGTTTTTGGGATAAGGTCCTCAAAAATTATCCGAAACGACCAAAACTCAAGAGATTTCATCAACTAAACCTCTCTCTCCCCATGGCTACAACTCTCTCCACAGCTCCATATCTCCATTGCAACATACCATACACTTCAGACACAAAGCTAAGAAGAAGATTCACCATTTCATGTGCTTCCTCCAAATCTCCTCCAAAGCCTCCGCCGCCAGAATTGGATGAGCCACCCCAACAAAACCCATCTCTCTCCGACCAACTCAGGCCTATCTCCACCACCCTCCTCTCCGACCACCCCACCAAAACCCACCTCAAATCAAACCCCAAATCCACTTGGGTCAACCCCACTCGCCCTAAACCCTCTGTTCTCTCCCTCCACCGCCACAAAAGACCTCATCAGTACTCTCACACCCCTCAATTCAGAGACCTCAAGCTCTTTGCCCAGAAGCTCAATGACTCTGACACCACCTCTGGAGCTGCTTTCTTGGCTGTTCTTGAAGAAATCCCACACCCTCCCAACAGTGAAAATTCCCTCTTGCTTCTCAACAGCTTGAGGCCATGGCAGAAGACTCTTCTTTTCTTCAATTGGGTCAAGACCCAGAACTTGTTTCCTGTAGAAACTATCTTCTACAATGTCACAATGAAGTCTTTGAGGTTTGGTAAGCAGTTTCAACTCTTAGAAGACCTTGCAAATGAGATGATTAACAATGAGGTTGAGCTTGATAACATTACTTATTCTACTATAATCACTTGTGCCAAAAAGTGCAACATGTTTGACAAGGCTGTGGAGTGGTTCGAGAAGATGTACAAGACTGGTTTGATGCCTGATGAGATCACATACTCTGCCATTTTAGATGTGTATGCTAAGTTGGGGAAGGTTGAGGAGGTGATGAGTTTGTACGAGAGAGGGCGGGCGAACGGGTGGAAACCCGACCCAATTGCTTTTTCTGTGTTGGGGAAGATGTTTGGTGAAGTTGGGGATATTGATGGCATTAACTATGTGTTGCAAGAAATGAGGTCAATTGGGGTGAAGCCTAACTTGGTTGTGTACAACACATTGTTGGAAGCAATGGGTAAGGCTAAGAAGCCCGGCTTGGCTAGGAGTTTATTTGAGGAAATGGTTGATTCCGGTGTCACTCCAAATGAGAAAACACTAACCGCGCTTGTGAAGATTTATGGCAAGGCAAGGTGGGCACGAGATGCTTTGGAGTTATGGGAGAGAATGAAGTCGAACGCGTGGCCAATTGATTTCTTTTTGTACAACACATTGTTGAGTATGTGTGCAGATCTAGGGTTGGAGGAGGACGCAGAGAGGTTGTTTGAGGAGATGAAGGGATTGGAGCATTGTAGGCCCAATAGTTGGAGTTACGCTGCGATGCTCAATATCTATGGCAGTGGTGGGAATGTGGATAAGGCAATGAAGGTGTTCGATGAAATGTCTGAGTTGGGTGTTGAGCTGAATGTAATGGGATGTACTTGTTTGATGCAATGCTTGGGGAGGGCTAAGAGAATTGATGACTTGGTTAGAGTCTTTGAGGCCTCAATGGAGAGAGGTGTCAAGCCAGATGATAGGTTGTGTGGTTGCTTGTTGTCTGTTGTGTCCTACTGCAAGGAGAGTGAAGATGTAAACAAAGTACTTGCTTGTTTACAGAAAGCAAATCCGGAATTGGTTGCCTTCATCAAATTGCTCAAGGAAGAGAAAACTGGTTTCGATACCCTCAAAGAGGAGTTCAAAAGCGTACTTAACAAAACAACAGTTGATGCACGAAGGCCCTTCTGTAATTGCTTAATTGATATATGTCGAAATTGGAATCTCCATGAGAGAGCCCATGAGCTTCTTTATGTAGGGACCGTGTATGGTTTGTACCCAGGATTACATACCAAGACATCAGAGGAATGGTGCTTGAATGTTCGGTCACTGTCAGTTGGTGCAGCCCAGACAGCATTTGAAGAATGGATGGGGACTATAATGAAAATCGTTCAGAGCCATGCGGCATTACCAGAGTTATTTTATGCCAACACTGGTGCAGGAACTCACAAGTTTGCTCAAGGACTGGCTAGCGAGTTTGAATCACATGCTGAGAAACTTGGTGCACCGTTTAGGCAGAGTGAAGAGAGAGCTGGGTTTTTTGTGGCAACTAGAGAAGATATAGTATCATGGGTACAATCTAGGGTTTAATCTCTTCTTGTTACCGCGTAAATCAAGAGTTGAGTGTATCACATTTGCAATTAGGGTTTTGATTTCTGTGTAACTGCACAGATTGATAGACCACGTGTGTAATTACAGAAGCAACAAAATTTGATAAAAATTTCCAACTCATGTAAACCGCATTTGGCGGGAAATTCACCAACAAAATTACAGATGCTCATCTTTGACAAGGAAACTAAACCCCAACCGAATTACAGCCACATTTTTTTTTCTTTTTGCTATAAAAAGAAACAAAGAGACAGAAATGAAAGAAAAGAGCCTCCACCAATGCAAAATCTTTAGAAAAAAGAAAAGAAAGGGATGTATCCTTTTTCTAAAGATCAGTTCCCATCAACCCCCATCAACAAAGATCAGTTCCCATCAACCCCCATCAACAAAATTCCTATCTTTCCATCCTAAAACCTATATTTTGGCATGAACTTTGAGTTGATGAAATATCTAACATTAGCCTTTGCCATGATCCTGTGGGGTTCCCCCTTTTTAACTGTATGCTTGCAGAGCGAAAGAGTCCTCCCATTGACCGATGAAAAGAAGGTCAGCTTTGGAGCTTCCAAACCACTGGTGAATACCTCGGCTCAAAGGATCAGAGCTGCAACTTCACTTGAATGCGAACGATGTCACCACCAATTTTGAGATATTTGACAGATTGAAGGTTTTACGGGTATTTTCCTGAGGACTTCCAAATTCTTCCTTCAAGTGATATCACCATCACTGTAACATCATCATGGTATTTTCTGCGATCACCTTGGGGGATGTCCAGCAATTCATGGAAACCCATTCCTGCATGCCCAAATAAAAACTAGGTCTAAAAACGAAGACTTGAGAAAACATGTGGAAGAACATTATGTAATTGCGTCAATTGAAAAATGTGAGTTGAATACAACACAAAAATAACTATGTCAAGCTGTGAAAACCGTTATAAACTACAATAAGAGTTATATAAAAATAATAATTTCATAACCAAAAGTAACCAACTTCAAGCCCTGGAGTCTTCTCACAGAGAAATTCACAAGGAAACCGTTTCACATTAACCAGAAATGTAAAGTCAAAACAAGAAGATACTACCTCAGAGTTTAGTTTTCAACAAAATAGTAGATGAAGGATATCAGGTACATTATGTAACCCAAAAAATATATATATATATATTAAAAATAGATAACAGGGTGCATAATGAATTAAAGCATTCTAGTAAAGCATTGCTGCTCCAAAGGTTATGTAATACCAGAATAAACAAAATCTGATCCATCACATTTTTAGAACCATGTCTACGACCTGAACTCTCTCAACAATTGGAATCCCATCTCAGTGCCCCAAAAAGAGGGGATGGGGGGGAATAGAAAAAACATATCAAAAAAGCATTCTCTTCCACAATCAGTCAGGCATTTTTGCAGAGTCATGGCTCCCAGAGTTCTGAAAATTCAATTAGAAGGCAAAGACCTGTTGAACAAGTGGGTTGAAGATAGTTGCTAAAAAACTTCAGTTGAAGAGTGGGGATTGAAACTTCAATTAGGGCACAAATGAAACCATTTAGGATGGTGACCATCTAGCGATTACGGATTCTTCCACTGACGTAAAACATATTAGGAAACTTGAACCTAAAACTACCAACAACAGGAATTGTGGTGGGTTTTGTTTTGGAAAGCTTCTAGAGCTAGTGTAAGACAGAGAAGAAACTATTTAGGGTTTACAGTAGGACTTTATTGAAATTAGCCTTGATTTCCAAAATTACAAGCATCACTTAGAGAAAGAAGAAGATACCCTAACAAATATCACTTAGAATTCGCTAGAAATAACCACTTAAGATAAGATTAAACAAAGTACACCCAAAGCTACAAAAGCTTCACAAAATTTCTCTAAAACACAATTCTTGTGAATAGCAAGATTACATATGGATTTGTAAGTCACTAGTGGGTGCTACAGTCCAAATTTCTGCGTGCATGGGGAATTCAATGATCATTCGATTACTCCAGTTTAACAGCGGAACAGTTAATCCTGAATTTAAGGGATCAAACATTATATTGGAATGTCCATCTCTTCCCAGTATACCAAATAAAACATTGGAATACATTTGAGATACAATTGCCGGTCCATTGAACTAATACGTGATTTAGGGGAACCCCATGAATCATTAGTAATTAGATATGGTGACACAGCTTTGAGTCCAAAGCATCACAAACAACAAGCACTTTATAAAACCAATTCAAAGAAGATAGAAAAACAGACTCTTCCTCTTGAACTTAGACTAGCATCTATATCTGTAGTTGGTGTGTGTTTCTTCACAAACAAATCCAGACAAACCAGAAGCGGCTATAACTTTGTGCGTTGAACAAATAATTTGATGACAAATAGCAACAGAAGTGACTTGTGTAGATCTTTTAAGAAATTTTTTTCACTAAACTCATGCACGATAGGACAAATTATGGAAAACTTTGAAAGAATAATTGCATGACAATTTGAGCGAGGGGGGAAGCCCAGCAATCAATCTCTTAAAAATCCAAGCGAAAGACCAATATAGTTGGGGGCAACAAAATAAGAATCACTTGAGGACTGACGATATATCAACTCGATAAACCACAGACTGTCTGTAAACTTAAAATATTGGGAATCTATACCCACTATGTAACTAATAATCATGCCTCGGTAACCAAAAAAAATGTAGAAGCCAATGTAGATAGTTTCAAATTTAAAATATCTACTTGATTAGATATGCTTGTCCAACATTAGTCTTGTGTACATCCTATCCTACAAATTTTGCAGATACCAATTCTCAGGGTCAGGTTTGTACATCTCTTTCAAATAACCTAACTGATTAAGAATAAGCATACCAGAAAAACTGATGGATATAACACGCAAACACAAGAAGCTCAACAAATGTAACAAGGAAATTACCAGCTTTCTTGGCTGCGCGCAAAAGTAGCTCCTCTATTAGGTGCTGTGCAGGATCTCCATCTGGATACTTCTCCATAAAACTCTCAACATCAGAAACCACTTCCTGATTACTCAAGTACTGATATAAGCCGTCAGATGAGAGGACTAAAAATTGATCTCTTGGACACAGTTTATGGTGACAAAGAGAAGGTGAACAAGATATGTACGGTGCAGTACCAATATACTCATTCCGAAACATTTCCAATAATGGATCGTTCCACTTGGGCTGCACCAACATGCAAGTCAAAAAGATCATTAAGCCTCTATATTCCAGGCAAAAAATGTATTATAAGCATTGCAATGAACTCATTTCGTCAAATGAATGAACACAGGTGGTTGCAATGTGTGAATCCACCATATGCACGACAATAATTATTACATTTCAGCATATCATCAACACACCAACTTGATGGTTTCAATGCACATGGTTCAACTAATTACCAAAGTTTTCATGTGATATGCAGTGATTCCAATTTTATTAGCTGGGAGCTTTTGTATCATTTAATTTTTTTTTTATTTCATTGTCAGGCAACCCTATTTTGTCATAGCAGAAATTCTTTACACATATAACAATAACAGAAATCATCAACAAACCTGTTTAAGAAACCCAGCCCCGAATGCACGGGTAACTTTAAGACGGCCTTTTACTCTATCATTGACAATACAATGGCTGTCATCTGGGTGTTCACTCTTGATTCTAATAACTTCCTGCAATAGTTCATGTGAAGAAAGACAATTCTTTAAAAATCTGAGCTGATTTGCATCAAGGACACAACAGAAAAATTAATAAAAGCAAATTATCATCATCAAACAGACGAAATCTAGACTAACCAACTAAGAAACAACAGGACAAAGCAGCACGTCTGAATAATAACATGTTCCACAAGTAAACAAACACATGGGAGTGAAATAAATAATATATTTCTTTTTTCTTTTTCTTTTTTTAATTTTAATGCCTTTGAATGGAATATTGACCAAAGAATTACAGCGAAAACATACTCAGATAATCGTACCAAAGAAAGAAAAAATTAGTGAAAGTATAAAATTGAGGTTGTGATTTCTCTTCATAGTCACAGACTTACGACTCTACTCACCTAATGTTATAAATAGGATCCCATATCATAGCTAGCCTTCAACTGGGTTAAATGTCAATATTAGGGTCAATTGCTATTGGTAATGGGTCCTTAGATGTCATGCTAACCTCTCACAAATGTAAACTGGGAAGCACAAACACTCCAAAATGGTGGTTATGTTAGTGTCTGACACCGACATGGCATAGACACTCATCTCTACGTATCAGACAAGCATGTCCACCTGTCGGACACGTGATGTGGTGTGCTAATTTTGTAATTATTATTTTTTTTGCAAGAAACTTTGGAAACACGCTATAGACATGCGTGTCCTATCTCTAGACACGTCTCGTGACACCTTTGTGAATTTTTTTATAATTTTGGAAAGTTGATTTAGGGTCAAAGTAAAATATATGAAGAAAAAAAAAATGAAAGTGAAAAAACAAAACAACAAAGAACAGAAATACACCCATATATACATTGATGTCTCTCATATCTCTATGCCCTAAATTTATATTAAAACTTAATATAATTGGAAAATAAAAATATATAGAATATATTTATACAAAGAAGTCAAATGTGAATGTGATGGTCCTCTCTAAGAGAAACACACATCCACGATCTCATCCCTTTTTTTCTCCAAGTCACAAGCTAAAGATCAAACTAACAAAGTCTCGAGATGTTTCACCACACATGGTAAACTCATTATGTGTATTGAGGAAATTACCCTAAGACAACATTGTCCTCTTGACCAACCAAGCCACATGCCCCCAAAGTTCCCCGTATATATGGCAGATCAAGGCATGAGACGGCACATGTTTGACCATATCTAACACTTCCTATAGACAATCAAATACCAATCTCTGCAGACAGCATGAACATAACCTTGCAAATGCAAAAAGTCTATGATGGGCAATGAAATAGTCTTCAACACCTTGTAATAATGACTAAATATAGGTGTCAAATACTGTTACAGAATTTAGGCTAGGTTGCCAATTCCTGTGAGACAAAACCCAGAGTTCATACAATCTGCTCCGGCTTGGTTATGTCATATATGGATAGCTAGGTTAGTTCAAGTGTCTGAAGGAATGCAGCTTTGTTGACAGGCACATTCAATGTCAGCTTCGCTTCATTATTCACTTCACACAACTATATTTGCATAACTCTAGGACATGTGGTTTTAAAATTGCACAAATTGACTTAGTTTGGTCCCCTTTTTTCATACATCGAAAATCTATGAAACACGGACACGGACACACGACATGACACGGATACGACACGAACACGTTGACACGCTAATTTTCAAAAAATGCAGGACACGATACGTGGGGGACACGCGTAAAATATATAATTTTATATATTTATTATATGTTATATATATGAATACATCATTCAAAAATAATAAAAAATGTAATATGACATTAATTCTTATAAATTTATATGATTTTTGTTTTATTATTGTAATTTTAGTTGTTTTGTTCAAACTTATAATTAATTTCATGTGTCTAATCGATGCACATGTATTTAAGCGATAGATATGTGTATCCTCCAAGTGTCCAAAGAGTGTCGGACACATATCGGTGAAGTGTCCAAAGAGTGTCGGTGTTCAACACAAACACGTCATATTCTTAGAAGTGTCTGTACTTCTTAGTCAAAAATTGACTTTTAATCTACAAAGAAAATATTTTTTTGCTAAAGCCTGATGAAAGCGCATGCTTGAGTGCACTAGTGCAAGGTCTGCAAAGATCTTGAGAGAAAAATGAGGGGGGAAACAAAAAACAAAAGCAAAAACAAAGGGCATTTGAGTATAAAGCTTAATTTCATGATAAACCTTCAAAAGCCATTCAAAACAATGTTTATCTTCTTTTTTTTTGGTGCATCAGAAACGTAAAACAATGTTTATCAATCACACTATTCATCTTATGAAAATGTTCTAGATTGCATTTTATGCATAAAACCCACACATACTTGCTTGACACATGCAAGTTACAACTATTGGCCGTCTAGTCGCAAGGAGAGGAGATCAGAGCGAGAAGTGTTACTGGACTACCTGATCAAAAGAGTGTGTGAGGTGTTCAAAGCCACGCGGAGAAAGAGCAAGCGAGAAGCTTTGCAGAAAGCTACAGACAGAAGTTGGCTGGGATTTCGTTTGTAAGTACTTTACTCTTGAGTCTTGTAAACTTTTGATAGATAGTATATTTGTTTTAGTAAATTGTCTGTGTCCACTATCTTATTGCGATTTGTGTGTGAATGTCTTTTATCTTTATATACATTGATTATTAATTGGCATAAACAATTATTAAACTAGATTGAACCAAACATTGGTCTTGCTAATCAATAAACATTGGACTTAACTTTAATTGGTAAAATGTTCATTAGGGAGTATTCACCTCCATCTAGACACAAACAGGTTTGTCTCAATGTTTTCAAAGTCAGTATCTCTCTTAATCCTCTAATTTGGTCTATAAATGCAGGGCCATAAACAAAGAATGACATGCTCAAAGAGGAGAAAATCCTCCAAGACTTGCATTTTCCAAATATATCACGTAGCTAGGGTTGGGAAACAAGGTGCATATTTCTATCTTTCTTCTCTCGAAGGTCCTAGCAGAATTTCAATTTTGTGCATAACCCTAAGGGGCCAAATTACTTAAAACACCGCCTCTTTAAAGCCCATTCAGCAAGTTCACTGATCAAATATGCTAGCTTTGGAATTTATGAAGGTCAGTACGTAATATTTTACCAACCATAGATTTTGGGATTTCTAACCATACCATATCTTCTCATGTAAATCACTATGAGAAATTTATGGAGTTCCAACGCCCCTTATGAGTAACAGATGTTGCTTGGACGATAATACTTATGATGCAAATCCAACCAAAAAAAACTTCAAAGAGAAAACTGAAAAAATATCTTCTCCATCCTTGCAAGCAGAAAACAAAGAAGAAAAGGAGAATTTTTTTTTAAAGAATCAATTGATCACATCTTCATTCATCATGAAAAGGCATATTTAAAACCTCTAAGTACTATAGAGTGGCTGACGTCCAATGAGAATCTCACTTGGAGACATTCCCCTTGTTGCAATTCTCTTTTCCAAGACTTTGAGGGCAACTGTGGCTAATAACATATTCTTTAAAATGATCAAATGTCAAATTAAGCATCAATTTAAACAACGGTAAATAATCTATCCCAGTTGTAAACCTACATACGCAACTTCCATCAAGGAGACATCCAACATCAAGAAATGCATACTGCTAGACAAAGGAAGCTTGGTAGGAAGCTTCCTCAAATTATCCTCATTCTTTTGCATTAGGAAAATGACAAAGTGGGTGGGGTCAAACGACGAAAATTGCAAGTAGCATAGGACCAAGGAAAAGGAGGTTTCCTCATGCTTACGGAGGCATTACAAGAGATAAAGTATGAATACTTGTTTCACTTGCATGTGAACAAGCTTCAGGAGTAGAATTTTTTGGGAAAGTTCAGGAGCAGAATTCAGCAGCAGTATGGAAAGGTTTGCCTTTCTTCCAAAGCTAGTCAACTATTAAGTAGAAATATAAAATGTGTGTGGAACCATTTAAGGTTTTGTAAAACAACTCGCCTGCAAACAAAATGGTTTGTGAGCAGGACAACAGCTGTTCTAACATATCTTTGAACATGAAAGACGTGCTTGGATTGGGTAACATCAAACACCTTGTCAAGTTTTCATGAAACCCTTTCATCCACAGTTCATATAATGAGGCAGTAGATCACAAGAAACTGAAAGCTTATTATGTAAGGTATGCAATTCCCAGGATTTCAATATGCAAATCAAATGAAAGAAAATTCAGCGAGAAGAAAGCTATGAGAAGGCTGAAATAAGAACCTAGTTATATGTATACCCACAATATTACCCTCAACATGTCAAGATGCATTGCTGGCAACAAATTTGAAAACCGTTATAACTCAAGTTCTTAAGAGATTTGAATTATACAATTAAGAGATATGGCAAACCATGACATAATATGGCAGAAGCCCATAAGGAAATAGTAAAGGATTCACGGAATTTCCACCAGAATAGATATAGATAGCTAGGAAAAATGGTAAGACTCCTCCCTCCTACCTCTAATTACGAGAATCAAATGATCTATTTCATCCAAAGAACTAACAATGGCAGTGTCTCAACAGCTCCATAAACAGTCAATTCAGAGAAACAGAATGAACTCTCCTAAAGATTTCTAAAGCTAACACGTTCCCAAAACATTTTAAGGTTTTAAACAAATAATAGATTGATTCCCATCAAAGTTACCTTGTTTTTATGGTAAGAAACAAGTTTAAAAAGAAGACCTCAATCCCAAATGTAAATAAAGATTGCTAATGCATATGCATAGTCTCCAACTTCCACTGAATTCTCCAAATAATAAGCAGGTGATTTTGCCATGTTTTATATCCATACAAATTTTATTGATCCAATGTTTTGTGCCCCTAAGATATATTTCAACACAGAAGCCATTGAGCAGTTGAGAAATTTTGATTTAAATTACCGAAGTTAGTACTTCATAAAAAAAAAATTAAAAAAAAATTAGACATTTTATTCTGCATTGCCAAAGTTTACGTTCAAGGCCAAGTTAGGACTAGACCTACCAAATTACCAGTAAAGTCTACAACGAACAATATATTCCACAGCACTTCAAGAAGCTAATTTGATATCAAGTCCATATGGATGGAGATGGCAGTACTGTAAAAAATAATACATAAAAAAGAAAACTTGAACAAATTTAAAATCTTCCAAAATCAACACTTACTTCTTCAATGCTTGTGCTGTGATCAGTAGACAACTGCAATGCAGTTAACCTCATAACTTGATTAGGAGCTTCATTTGCCACATTATTCACCCTCTCACCATCGTCTGTGGACTCCTCAACTATGTCCTCCGCATTTGACCCATTATTAACAAGGCCCTTCGACCCCGTGCTAGTACTAATTTCTTCAGGCTCCAATTGTGCCACAATAGCCCTACTATCTCCAACATTCATCACATACACATCCTCATCTCTCATCAGCACAGCCAATAAACACGAACCCATCAAGGCAAGCTCTGGATTCTGATCAAGAACCTTATCTGTCATATCCAAATACGCAAGCTCAGTCACATCAAGAGCCCGTGACATTGCGCTCAAAACCAATTCATGATCAATAGGACCAATTTTTCGCTTCCTACCACTTTTGCTAGTTCTCTCCTCCTCCTCCTCCTCAACTCTATTCTCAGCTTCAGTTTTCTCTTTGGCCTCCAGCCCAAATCTCCATGGAAACAACTTCTTACTGTCCTTGTGATGCTTAATCAACCCATGTTTCAATTTTGTTAACAACAGTGACCGTCTACTCACAGCCGAGCCAGCATTGCTCACGCTAAGCGCATCGTCCACCGAAAATGCAAATCTATCCGAACCAGATAGATCAAGTCCGTCTTCCGGGTCATCTTCGGCAAGAAATTCCCATAATCGTCTCCGTCTAACCTCAATTTCAGATTGAAATGTTACTTTCTTTACTGATCCTCGATCCGATTGAGATAAATCAGATTCATTTCCACAAATTTCAACTTCCCCACAATTCAAAATCTCTCCACCACTACTACCTGTTAATGGGATTGTAATTGTACTCTCTTGTGGACAAGCTTCCTCAGAATCCCAAAACAGACCTTCTAGTTCTTTGTACAGAGCTTTATACAGATTACCCATCAAGAATTCAGGAGCATCAGGGCCGTTAAACCCATCATAAATCCCAACAAACAACCACCCATGTTCTTCCGATACAACCACATGTACCCGATCCTCACCTGCCTTCCCTAAAGCCCACTGAACATTACTCTCTCTCTTCGTCTCCGACTCACCTCCCTCTCCGGCGACCTCTTTCCGGCCGACGAAGTTCCTCACCGGCACAACCCACGGCCTCTTCTTCTCCGAAAAATTCCTCGAAAAGGCCTTTCGAATTCCCGTTATACCCTTCTTCCTCCTCTTTTTTACGTAAACGCCACCGAGCGGCGCCGAGAAGGGCACACCGCCGCCGTCCGAACCGCCGGCCGACGGTTCGAGCGGTCCGGAGAGGGCGCCACGCTCGATCGGACCGGACATGAAGAACGCCCTCTCCATCGGACCGGACGGTTCGCCGCCGCGAGGAATCGGTTGGAGCGGCAAAGCACTAAACGACGACGTGCAATCGAACCCATTCACAATACTGGACTTCACACCACCACCAACAGAGTCAGTGGCATCGTCGTAAATATTGTCGAGTTGAAGGACTGTTCGGGGAGTCGAAGTGTTCGCGCTCACCGAGGCGCCGGAGATGGCTTTGAAGACGGGTTCGGGTAAACCGGGCGGTCTGGACTTACCCGGGACCGGTTCGTGAGAGGGAGAGAAGCGGAGGGAGTGAGTCGGAGAGAGAAAACGATCGGAGGGAGTAGGAGAGAGGAAGCGAGCGGAGGAGCGGACGTAGCAGAAGGAGTGACCTAGGGTTTCGTCGAGCGGTTCGGAGGAGGTGAAGATCAGGTCCCGGTTGTTGGAGTCGGCCCGGTTCGCCGCCGGATTGAAGCAAGGGAAGAGTTGCGAGAACCCACTTCCCATCACATTTGATTCAAAAACTCAGCATCAGAGAGAGAGAGAGAGAAATGATTTACTGGTAGAGAGGGAAAATGTAGAGAGAGACAGAGAGAGAGAGAGAGAGGGGTGGGACTGGTTTTGTTTTTATAATGTTTGTTGATGAAGTAAAAAAGGAGGAGACGACTTATTACTTGTTTTGTTTTTGTTTTTTTTGGAGAGAGAAAATTGATAGTGATACATATAAAGAGAGAGAAATTAAGAGGAATTATTCGGTCTTCTAAAAACTTCAATTAAAGTCGCATATTTTTTTAATTTTAGCGATTGTTTTATTTAATATATAAAAGAAAAAAATAGATATAAAATTAATAGAATTACAAATACATATCATGAGAATATGGAGCAAAACTATGTGATAATATTCGAGAGAGAAAGTGATGAGTGAGTCCCAAGTGAGAATTGTGTAATTGAGATTGAATTTATTTAGTGTAGGATCGATGTTTAGAATAAATATAAACAATTCAAGATAATTTCTAGAGAGTTAAGTTTGAGTTTATAATATTACTGTCCTTTTAGTATTTTGTCTTTAAATTTTGAAAATATTAGATAAAAAAATCATGATTTAACCCTTGTAATAAAATAAATTTTAAATTTTTATTCTTATTAATTTAAATGATAAGTTTTTGATTTATTTTTAATCTTGTTAGTTTAAATGATAAATTTTTTTATTTATTTTTAATCTAAACTATTTATTTATTTTCATTAAAATCAATAAAAAATAAATATTTTAGTCAAATAAATAAGATAAAATTAATATTTTATTTTATTATAAGGGTGAAATCCTTAAAAAAAATTACAATTGTCGCCTAAAATTTTATGTCAACATTTTTATTTTTCATTTGTGTTAATTTTATTTTTTATCAAAATAGATAAGATATAAATGACAAAAAAATTAAAAAAATATTTTACACATTTACCAACATTAAACAGTGCATAAAGGCCCTGTTTGATTGGGGGAAATAAAGATTGGGATTGGATATTATATCCGGTGGGGTCCATATATCCCATGTTTGCAATTTTTTTTTGAAGGGGATATAATATCCGGTGGGATTGTATATCCCCCAAAAGTGGAGGATATACAATACCACACCCCCCCATTATATCATATCCCCTTGGTGGGGATATGATGTAAAAAGTCCAATTTACCCTTTTTTCTATCTAACATAATATAATTTAATATATTTTTTTGAATTTAATATAATATAAGTATTGAATTTAATTTAATATTATTGAATTTAATATAATATAAATATTATTGAATTTAATATAATATAATATTATTGAATTTAATTTAATATAATATAATTTAATATAAAATTTTGAATTTAATATAATATAATATTATTTAATTTAATATAATATAATTATTGAATTTAATTTAATATAAATATTATTGAATTTAATTTACTTTAATATAATATTATTTAATTTAATACAAATTTTGAATATAATATAATATTATTTAATTTAATTTAAGTTAATATAATATTATTGAATTGAATTTAATATAATATAATTTAATATAAAATTTTGAATTTAATATAATATAATTATTGAATTTAATTTAATATAAATATTATTGAATTTAATTTACTTTAATATAATATTATTTAATTTAATATAATATAATTATTGAATTTAATTTAATATAAATATTATTGAATTTAATTTAATTTAATTTAATATTATTTAAGTTAAACCAAATTTTGAATATAATATAATATAATATAATATTATTTAATTTAATTTAATATAATATAATATTATTTAATTTAATATAATATAATTATTGAATTTAATTTAATATAAATATTATTGAATTTAATTTAATTTAATTTAATATTATTTAAGTTAAACCAAATTTTGAATATAATATAATATAATATAATATTATTTAATTTAATTTAATTTAATATAATATTATTGAATTTAATTTAATATAATATAATATTACGAGGGCAATCTTGAAAATTACTTGTTATATCCCACAATATATTTTGTAAAACAAACATGCATAACATATATCCAATCTTATATATCAAGTCAACAAACATGACTTGGGGATATACTATCCAATACTTATATCCTATTCATTATATATCCTGACTAAATCCCACATCATATTATATCCTCCATTTTATATCCAACGAAACAAACGGGGAGAATTGGTTAGCCTTTGCCAAAATAAATTACCAATTATTCTATTAATTGTTCCCATTTGAGTGGTTAGCAATTTAGTTTATAATTGTAACAAATCTCCATTTTTATTTTTTAAGTCCCTGTAAAATATCTAAAAAATAATAATTTAAAAAAAATTCAAAAAAGTTGATAAATTTTTTTAAAAAAAACTAGTTTCTTTTTATTTTTTATATTTTCTTAATTTTTAGAAAAATATTTTACTTTTCTAATTTGTTTAGTTAAATATAATTTAAATATTTAATTTTTGTAAAAATAATTAAAATTTTACCAAAAATTAAAAAAAAAAATTAAAAATCTCTCTCTAGGCTTTTCTATTTTTTTTCATTTTTCTTTTGATTTCTTTCTTTCTTTATTATTATTATTTTTTTATTGAGTTGTTCCGTTGCTGTGCTGGTGTTTGTTGGTTCTCCGTTGACGATTGACACCTGGCGTTTTCGTACTGTTACGGTTATCAAACCCATTTAGAAAATGTTGGAGGTCTCAAATTTTCTACCAAATAAATGATCAAATGTCTCACATGGGTGTGGGACCCACAAAATTGCGGACCCCACACTCATGTGAGATATTTGGTCATTTGTTTAGTAAAAAATTTGATGTCCCTAGCATTACCTATCAAATTTTTTAAAGTTCTACTTGAAATTCATAATATTTTGTTAAATATTCTATTAAACCTTTTATATGGGTGTATGAGCTATATATGTGAATTTGTGTCACTCTTATTTCATGTAAATTTTTTAAATATGTTATTAAATAAATTATCAAATACTTAGATAACCGTTCACATAGTATTTTTTTAAAAAAAAAAAAGAGACGAGTCCACGTCATCTGCCAGATGGGCATTTCAGGGGCAGCCAGAGGCGCAACCTAGTTGGACACTTTTGGATATATTTTTTGTGAAATTACGAATGAGTCCTTGAATGTTTCTCAAAAGCGAAGTTATATATGAGCACTTTCACAAATTCAAAAAAAACTATCAAAATTTTATTCTTAAAAATATAATAATGTGTGGTATAAATTCATTTTAGAGGTAACTATTTAAGAATTATCTAGATCATTTATCAAAATTTTAAGTTTAAATTTTAATTTCTTTAAATTTTTTTAGTGAACCTGTTTAATGCAATTTATTATAAGTTAAAATATAAATAATTACAATATAAAAGTCGAAAGCATTTTTTCTCAATTTTTAGATAATCAATTTATTTATATTATTTATTCCTAATAGATAATAAATATAAATGCACAAATACAAATTTTCAATTTAAAAAAAAACTATAAAAATCATTTAAATAGTAATAAACACATAGGTCAACCGATAGAAAAAGGGGGGTTGAAATAGTTTTGTCCTGTCCTCTTGAGGCCTGACTCAAGGCCCTCAGAGCCCAAGCCCATCTTTTAAGAATCTTTCCAGTGTTTCAGGCTATTTGACTATTTTACCCTCAGTTCAAAAATAAAAAAATAAAAAATGTTTTTTAAAAGAATTCTAGAAACAGCCTATTTTTAAGAAATAATTTTAAATTTTTTCTGAATTTTTTTAAAACTATTTTGCTTTGAAAATTAAAGCAATATAAAAATGATGATATTTATGAACTTTTTAGTTATTTTGTTTTCAAAAACACATAAATGAAAAACAAAAAAATTTGAAACAATAATAGATAGGGTACTTACATGTAGTCCTAATAAGTATACTTAGGTCTCGTTTGGGAATAAGTTAATTTAGTAATTTTTTGGTTATTTGGCTAAAATATGAGCTAAAAAAATTAGTATGTTTGGGATAACTTTTTGAATTTTTACGAAAAGATGTGTCAAAAGTAGAGAGAAAAGAGAATCTTTGACTTTTTTGTATAGATTGTTGACTTTTTGGCTAATTTAGTAACTTTTTCGCTTTTTGGCTAAAAGGGAGAGTTCCCAAACGAGGCCTTATTGTTTAATAAGTCTTATGAAAAAAATTTGTCATAAAAAAAGTCACTAATTATAAATTTTAGCGATAATTTATAAAAATCATCACAAAAAAAAAATTACTAATTGTCAATTTTTAGCGACATATAAAAAATTGTCACAAAAAATTTATTTTTAGTAACAATTTTACTAAAACTTATTTTCAATAGAACATAATAAAAATTAAATTAAATTATTAAAACTTATTAATAGTTTACTTTAATAAATAGGCCTAGCTGGCTGCCAAATGTACTTAATTGCTGGCATAATTATTTACAGTAAATTTTTCATAACTAAATGCAATGCACCCATATTATGGTCTATTCCATTAATTTTGTGCTCCAAGTAAGCACTGGTTTGGCATGTAGGTTGCGTGCGTGGGTGGATGGGGTTAAAATAGTTACAAAAAAATAAAATATATTTTTTAATTTAAATTAAAAAATATCATATTCAAATTATAATTATTTTTATTTTTATTTTTTTTTATAAAAGTTAAAAAGTTCATTTCCAAACGAGATTTTTTAGCCCCAGACTAGGGGTTATTTGGGGTATTCTAAATAAGTGTACTTTTTGTCTTTTTAAACTAAAAAATTGAGGAAGAAAATATGGATGTTTGGGTTAACTTTTTGACTTTTTATGAAAAATGGGTAATAAAAAATTGTAAAAATTGATTTGTAGGGAAAAATTAGGATTGAGAGTTGTGCAGTCAGAATTATTGACTTTTTGTGAATAGTGTTAACTTTTTAACTTTTTGAGTAACTTTTTGACTTTTTTACAATATGCCAAACTTGACCTAATAGTCAAAAAGCCAAAAAACCAATCCACATCCCAAACAAAACCTTAATTATACTAATCCACATACTCACCATTTTTTCAAGCTAGGACATAGGGGTGGGCGCGGATCGATTGCGGCCACGAAACCTCCAATCCGTCATCCGTCCACCAAATTAGCGGATTGGAGAAAATCAATCCGCATCCGTCTGCCAATCCAGCGGATGCGGATTTGACGGATTAGCGGATGGATGCGAATCGGTTTGGCGGTTTGAAATTTTATAAATTTTCAACATTAAAAAAAAAACAAAAAAAAAACGTTTGAATTATGCCCATTGTATTTCAATCCATAAGTCAAACAGGTTGCATTCAAACAGGTTGCATTACTGAGGAGAGTGAATTGTGTATTTTTGCATTATGTATTTCAGTGTATTTCAGTCAATCCATGGTCTACAGCATGGGCTTATGAAATCAGAGGATATGGATGCAATCAACATGACTCAGCAAGAAAAGGTTCTTTTACTACTACCATCAAACCCCCATTTTCTTTAATATTCCAATACATAAATCAATCAAAACTATCTATGACCTCTAATTAAAGGTTTTTTTAATGATTCATACTATAGGATGCACTGGAAATAAGGTCATACCTCCATGATCGTGCTCTGATTCAATATGGAGATAAGCTTGAGTCCTTTGGGAAATCTCTTCAGGAACTTCTTGAGTTAAGTACCGATGAAATTTCTTCTCAGCTTGGTGTGAAGAAAGTCCACATTGCCCGTTTCAGAGAAAAAGGAACCAGTAATTCTTCTGCACCAGATCCTTTGCAGCAGCCACCCCAGGCTCTCACTTCAAGCAGAAAAACCTCCAAAACTTCTAGTAACAATAGCATTCACAAGGGTGAGTTGAGTTTATTCAATTTCTGTCAACTGTAGAAAAATATAATATATCTATTTCTGTATCTAAGGGAAAGAATAAATGTTGTAATGCAGCTTATGGGGCTTGAATCCAAGGGGCACCAGAGTAATCAACTGGCCTTGACTCAAGGAGAGAAGAAGACCAAACACAGATATAAAATCACAGACAGACACAGATAGAAATCACACAGACACAGAACTGTAACAAAACAAAAAAAAAATTAAAAAAATAAAAACAGTTAGAGATTCAGGAGAAGAAGACAAGAAGAGGAAAGATGAAGACAAAAACAGAACTCACCACCACTACCATGCTCAACGATCCTCTTTCAGTCGAAGAAAGGGGTAGGCCCTAACCGTTAGGGTTTTAATCTGAGATTCTCAAAAAATGGAGTTAAAAAAAAAGAAGCAGATCTTCGATCGGCGATGGAGAAGATCGTCGAATGATGAGAAAGTCGCCATCGGTAGATGGGTAGGTAGGGTAAGGTTTTGGGGGGAGAGAGAAAGAGAGAAGAAAGAGAGAGTACTGTCGAATAAGAAGAAAGGGTTAGGTCTTTTGATGATGAGATCAGAAAAGAAGGGGCGGAGGGGGCGTACAAAAAATATAAAAAAAAATGTAAAAAATTTGGAGACAAAACGGCGGGTCAGGTTACACGGATATAATGGCGGGCCATCCGCCACTCGACTCGAATCCACCATAATGTAAAATCTTAACCCGCATCCGTCCGCCAGGTACCACGCATCCACCCATTTGGCGTCGAGTCGGGTCGTGTCTGGCGGGTCGGTGGATCCGTTGCCCAGCCCTATTAGGACATAGTTAAACTAAAATATTAAATCTTTAAATTAAACGATATCGTTTTGACAGTTTTGAGCCATTTGAGTCAAAAAAATTGTGGCCCTCTACCATTGCCCTTTACTCGTAATGATATGTTAAAAAAATTGATATTTGTGATAAATTAAAAGTTGACATGTATTATGTCATGTCATTGTGAGTCTAGTTAAATGATTTTTTTTTTTTTGTGATGCTACATGCACCAATTAGTGTACTAACTAGTGTATCAATACTAGTTATGACATTATTATTGACCTCACTCATTATACAAATTACAAATATAAAAAATCTCTTAAATTATACTATATCATCAATTAGTAACCTAGTTAGTACAGTAATTAGTACATATAACATTATTCTTTTTTTTTTTAAGCAACGCTAAGAATTCCAAATATTTTATCAAAATTTTAGGGGCAAATTACATATACCCCCTCGAGGTTTAGCAAAATTACAGATACCCCTTGAGGTTTGAGAAATTACGGATACCCCCCTAAAGGTTATATTTACATGACAAATTAGGGGGCAATTTGTTATGAAAATATAAATCTCAAGGGACAATTTATTATGAAAATATAAACTTCAAGAGGATATCTGTGATTTCTTAAACCTCAAGGGATATCTGTAATTTAACTAAATCTCGAGAGATGTATATATAATTTGCCCAAATTTTTAGTAAATAGTCACATATGTGTAGTACTCGTACCCATATAGAACCCACACTCATGTAAGTGTCTGATAGAATTTTTAATAGAATATTTAATATCTCTAACATCTTATTTTTTATTTTTTATGAGTTTCAAACATTTTTTATAATAGAACTAATATCTTAGTTCAGTGATGATATAAGAGTTATTATGAAATGTGGGGTGAACCTAAAATTTTAGTTTAACAAGAGCAAAATTTTACTTAAAACCATTGACGAATTCTTTTCCATAGTTTATCAACAAATATTTTCCTAATTTAATCTTACTTACCAAAAAATTTCTAATTTAAACACAATAAATCCTAATTTTTAACAAATTTAGATGTAACAAAACTGGATATCAAATCACTATCAGTTAACAAAATTTAGAAAAGCAACAAACTGAGCAATTAAACACAATTTGAAGCTACCTAACATATTAAAAACACAATTTTACACAGTATATTTACTGTCAGTATCAAAAACAAGAATATATAAAAGTATGATTTAAAATGATAAATTCTTGTGTATATTTCAATTTTGTATAGCTTTCATCTAAGAAGTACGGAAACTTCTAAAAAGGCAGCGTGTCGGTGTCATGTCCGTGTCGGACAATTTCTCAACACATGTTCAACATTCATCCAAATGTGTCCTATTTAAAAAAAAAAATTAAATTAAATTAAACTTAGACACTTGAAAAACACACGTGTCCATTTCTTAAACGTACGTGTCCATTGATTAGATTGATTAGACACACACGAAACTAATTATAAATTTAAACAAAATAACTTAGAATAGGATGATAAAAGAAAATTAATGTCAATTTATAGGATTTAGTGTTATTTATTTATTGTTTTAGAATGATATATATGACATATAATAAATATATAAAATTACATATACCGTGCATGCCCTCCACGTGTCGTGTCGTGTCCTGCATTTATTGAAAATTATTATGTCGGCATGTCCGTGTCATATTCGTGTCTATACTTTGTATGCTATTATTCTCTTACTTTTTATGTTGTGTTGTAAAGCACAAATAATGGTATTGATAGATCGATTATAGTTATCTCTGACTTGTCCTTACTTGTTCTTAGATAGGTCTGACATTGGTAGATAGAATATAGTTCTCCCTAATATGCCCTGACTCGTCTTTAGATAGGTCTGCCTTTGATAGATCGAATATAGTTATCTGTAACTTGTCCTTACTCATCTTTAGATATGTCCGCCTTTAGTAGATTGAATATACTTATCTCTAACATGTCTTTACTCGGCCTTAGATAGATCCACCCTTGACAAATCGAGTACATTTATTCCTCACTTGTCCTCAGATAATTTTGCCCCTAGTAAATCAAATATAGGATTTGAATCCCATCAACTATATATATATAAACTAAAATTCCATTAAAGATGATATTAATAAATCTGCCGTCTTAAGAAATCCCTATTTTTAAAAACTTTTATAGGGTTATGTGGCTATTTAATCCTCCTTTTTTTCGATAGGTAAGGACTATTTAACCTTATTGTACACTCAATTTTTTTATTTTTTAAAAAGAAAATTAAAAGATTACTTTACCCTAAGCAATTTAAACCTTTCTCCTTGCATAAAGATAAATTATTAGGAACTTTCACTCTCATCTTACACAAATTTACTGTCCCACCCTATCTCAATGGCACATGATTCAGCAGAGTTTTTATTCAAAATTAAGTGCCTTAGTGCATATTTACTAAGGGACATTTAAGGGCTTATAAGCACACACATGAGATAAATTTGGTGGCCAAATAAATTTAATGTTTGCATAATTCATCAAAGTTGAACTCCTCTCCATGGCCAATGCAATGCATTCATGGTTTATTGCATTAATTTTGTGTCAAAAGTAGTTATCTCTTTTACAAGTAGAAAAACATTGATTCACATATTGTCCCACTATTCATTATTCAATCTAAGATTTGTGACAATGACATTATGTATAAATTTTTTATGTACAAATTATATTTGTATATCATTATCGTAATTTCATTTTTAAACGTAGAAAGTTTTAATCCAAATACAGCAAAATAAATTTAAAGGTAGCATAAAATATCCAAGTTCAACTCATTTTTATATCTAAGTCTGCAATCATCAAGGTGTATATCCGTTAATTTTATATCAAAAGTAGTTATACCTTACTTGAAGTACTAAAACACCAATCCACAATTCATAGTAGTTGTAGATATATAACTCATTTGGATCAATTTTTTATTGCCTTTTTAATCCTTTTTTTTTTTATACTTTTGATTGAAATCCGAAATTAAAGTTGGTAAAAAAAAATTTGAAAGCGAAATAAAAATATAATCCAACCAAATAAATATTCTTTCCTATAAAGGATTGAAGGGATTACATTACAATTTAGGTCTAGTTTAATTCCCTTTGAAGTTGACTTTTTAACTGGCTTTACTATGTATTAATAAATATTTTTTTCAGTTAACATTTATTTTTATTTCTTCTTTTTATGGGCTTTAAAGCTAGATTTGTGAACCTTTTAACAAAATTTAAAAGGAAAAAAATAAATTAAAAAGCCCAAAACAAATAAAACAACTTGGCATTTTTCACCAAATTCAACCCTAAACAATGCTGTCGTACTTTGCCTTCTAGAACAACATTAAGGGATTGTTTGGGATGATCTAATAAGTATACTTTTTGACTTTTTATGAAATATGAATTGGATTTGGGTTGGGTTTGAAGTGATGTGTTAGAGAGGTGATGCGATTTAAATAAGATGATGTGACTTAAATAGAATAGTGACTTTTCAACTTTTTGTCTTTTTCAAGACATGCCAAACTTGACCTAAATTTGAGTAAGAATTTATAGAATAAAAAAAAGAAGAGAGAGAAATGTGAATGAAGTAGAAAGTAAATTGTTGTAACTTTTTCTTTCACTTTTTTGTCCCATCTAAAAATCTAAAATTCAAACCCCCCCCCCCCCCCCAAAAAAAAAAAATTATAGTCTATAATTTAAAATCCATATACTTCCACAAATTTAATAACAATAAGTTCAAGATTCACTCTATTTTTTTTTTTTTGTTGGGGGAGGAAGATGTTATCTATTGAGAAGTATCTGATAATGAATGTAACTTAAGTCTGGTCTTTACTTTCTTAAATTGAAGATTGTTTTAGTTAATAAAGTGAATTAACACAACAATAGAAGTAAATCTATACTATCTATTCTTACTATATGTTAAGCAAAAGGAAATTTTAACCCCAAGGTTTGTGGGAGCTCCAATCTCCTAATTTTAATTTTTTAATTTTTTGATTTAAAAAAAAAAACCTCAACATTTATTGACTTCTCCCAACCCAACCTCAACATTTATTGATTTCTCCCAACCCACAATCCCTTTTGACTTCTCTCATAATTATTGCAACACCCTTTTCTATTTCTCCTATATACTATGGTTACATACAAAAATAAAAAATAAAAAGATAAGAATTTAGATATAGATCTCAAAAAGATATAACATCTAAATTTAAATTATGATTTAATAATATAATTATGTATTTTTTTATGTATATATATCAAAATTTTAAATCACTTAATAGGACAAATTAATCAATTTTTCAAAATTATTAATTTTTAATTTACAAAATAGATTAAAAAAAACTATTGACTGATTTATTTATTTAATAACAAAAATATTTCATAATCTCTCCCTCCTAATCTCTCTTACAAATTTTCAAAAAAAAAAAATGAAAACTTGCATTCATTTTCTCTTCCCCAAAAAATCAGATAATATATTCTATTAAAGTTGTAGATATCTACCTATATTTTATATATTGTATTATAACATAACCAAAAAAAACTAAAAAAAAAATCTTTAAAGTTTATCTAAATAAACTTTAAATAATAAAACTCACATGTCTATCACATATCTAACTTACATCATAACTTACCTACATAATAATAATTAAAAACAAATGGAAATCACAGATAAATTAAATTTAAAAAAAAAGATACCCACAACTCCATCTTAAATAAATTGAAAAAAAAATACCCGAATAGAAACCACACAAAAATAAAAATAAAAAGAAAATGATATATCTATTTATCTATCTATACTTCTATACTATATATTAAGCAAAAAGGAGTTTTTAACCCCAAGCCTTGTAGGAGCCCCAATCTCCCAATCTAAATTTCTTGATTTTTTGATTTAAAAAAAAAAACCTTAGCATTTATTAACTTCTCCTGTCCCGCAAGTTTTACTCTCATAATAACACTTTAATGTATTAAGAACAAGCATAATTTTTTTTTTTGAAATCCAACACATATGATTATTATCCCTTATAATAACACTTTAATGCATTAAGAACAAGTATAAAAAAAAATTCTTGAAAAGTCCAACACATATAATTATTATTAAAATATTAAACTTTAATATAATATAATAAAAAAAGAAGACATTTAATTCCTTAAAAAGTCCAATGCATATGATTATTATCAAAATATTAAACTTTAATATAATATAAAAAAGGGAAAAAAAAAAGACATTTTAAAAAAAAATGCATTTAAAAACCGCAATTCACATATATAAATAACTAGCATATCACCCGTGCTATGCACGGATTGTGTTTACAATTATCTATATATGTGAATTGTGATTTTTAATTTTTATTTTATTTTTTAAAATGTTTTCTTTTTTTCATTTTTTATATTATATTAAAATTTAATATTTTGATAATAATCATATGTGTTGGACTTTTCAAGGAATTAAATGTCTTTTTTTTTATTATATTATATTAATGTTTAATATTTTGATAATAATCATATTGTGTTTACAATTATCTATATATGTGAATTGTGATTTTTAAATTTTTTTTAAATGTCTTATTTTTTTCCTTTTTTATATTATATTAAAGTTTAATATTTTGATAATAATCATATGTGTTGGACTTTTTAAGAAATTAAATACATTTTTTTTATATTATATTATATTAAAGCTTAATATTTTGATAATAATCATATGTGTTGGACTTTTGAAGAAATTTTTTTTATGCTTGTTCTTAATGCATTAAAGTGTTATTATGAGAGATAATAATCATATGTGTTGGGACTTTTCAAGGAATTCATATGTGTTGAATTTCAAAGAATTTTTTTTTATGCTTATTCTTAATGCATTAAAGTGTTATGATGAGGGTAAGACTTGGGAGTTGGGAGAAGTTAATAAATGCTAAGATTTTTTTTTTAAATCAAAAAATCAAGAAATTTAGATTGTGAGATTGGAACACCCACAAGGCTTGGGGTTAAAAACCCCCTTTTGCTTAATATATAGTATAGATTGATTATAAATATATTAAGGAAAATGGAGTTTCTAAACCCCAAGTCTTATGGGAACTTCAATCTCTCAATCTTAATTTTCTAAATTTTTTGTTTAAAAAAAAACCTCAGTATTTATTGATTTGGTCAAAATCCCCTAATCAGCATTTATTAACTTTTACCAATACACATGCCTACATTTATTAATTTGGTTAAAATTCCCTCATTAGCATTTAATCCCCTTATACAAATAACTAGCCTATCACCCGTGCTATGCACGAGATAATTATAGATATTTATATTTGTTTTAGATTTTTTTTAATATATAAATTATGTTTTTTAAGATTTTTTTCTTATCACTAACCATAATGTATGAGAAAAGTTGAAAAATGTATTGCAATAACTATACACGAATTGTATCTATAATTATTTGTATGAGGGGATTTTAAATGCTGATCAGGAGATTTTGACCAAATCAATAATTGCAAGCATGTGGAAAGATATGTGGATTGAAAAAAGTTAATAAATACTAATCAGAGGATTTTGACCAAATCAATAAATGCTGAGTTTTTTTTTTAAATAAAAAATTTAAAAAATTCAGATTGTGATATTGAAGCTCCCATAGGTCTTGGGGGTTAAAAACTCCATTTTGCTTAATATATAAACTAGCATATCACCCGTGCTATGCACGGGATTAAATTTAAATAAAAAAAAAACCATTCATAGTTATGTTAAACATATTTTTAAATTGTTAGCATAAAATATATGTAATTTTAAAAGAAAATATTGACATTGCATAATTAAAGTAATAAAAATAAGAATTTATTACATTTGTTCGAAATTCACTGAATAAGTAAAACAAAAAAATAACTAAAATCTAAATTGTTGTGGGCCTTCCATCAGCATTCCTGCATTGTCAACATGATAGTTAGTATCATAATTAATGAACAATACATATATTCTGTATTTATAAAATGTTATAAAGTAAAAAAGTTAGGGAAAATCGGTTTAAGGTCCCTATCCAACTTTTAGTAATGGATTAGGTCCACAATGTGTTCTTTTGTAGCCTAAGGTCCCTCAATGTTATTTTAGAGTGTAAAATACCTGTCTTACCCTTGTTTATAATATACGTTGTTTTCAATTTGGCAGCTAAAGATCATATTGATATTTTGTGGGAGATTACGTGAGGATGAATTTGACGATTCAGATTTTTGTGGAGATTTTCTAGGGTTTTGTAGGTGTTGAAATCCTGTTCGTTGTTTGTAGGTGTTGAAATCCTGTACGAGTTGAAATCATGTTCGTTGTTTGTAGGTGTTGATTGATCGTGTAGGAGTTGAAATCTGGTTCATTGTGTTTGATTTGATTTCATGTGGAGTTGAAATAGATAAGTTTTCAATTTTTGATTTGATTTGATCGTGTAGGTGTTGAATTAGGTTTTTGTTTTTAGTTTTGATCAATGTGAGAGAGACGAACTCAGTGTTGTTCTTTTTGATTTTTGAAGTTAATTTTTCATTATCTATTATTGATGAATTTTCGATGGAGTTGATTTTGATTTTTGGAGTTGCTTTTTCATTCTCTGTCAACATGGTTATGAGTTCCTTTTTGGTGCTCTGTTTTTCTGCGTTTTGTGCTCTGTTTTTTGTTCACTTTGCATTTTTTGTGTAGTGCAGAGAAAATTGCAGGTTTGTTACTATAATTGAACTCAAATCACAGAGAAAATTGTAAACTTGTAGTGCAGTGAAAATCACAGAGAAAATTGTAAGTAGGCAGAGAAATTTACAGACGTAGCAATAGAGCAGTAAATGTTTTGTTTTTTTTTTAAATTTTTTTTGAATTAAGTGTTTTGTGAACATAACAGATTTTCTCTGTGATTTTTTTATGTGCTTGTGTTTAATATATTTTTGTCTCTTGATGTTAATGTGTTTTTGTTTTTGTTATATTGAAAGTGAATATAAGTTCACAAATTTCTCTGGACTTTTCTTTGTAGTCCAGAGAAAATCATATGATTGTATTACAAATGATAAGTATTACAAATTTCTCTGGACTTATATGTTGTGTTTTTATATGTTTGCACTTTTCAAAGTTTTCTGATATGTTTTCTTTGCACTTTTCATTTTTTTTTTTTTTTTGCACTATTCATGTTTCTGGACTTTTCTTTGTAGTATAGAGAAAATCATAGGTTTGTTATTATAATCCAATGAAAATGACAGAGAAAATGTTAAGCTTGTAGTTGAGTGAAAATCACCCTTGAAGTTGGTGTCTTGATCTTGATGCTTATTGGTTCTTCAAGGTAGCAACAGAGAAAATTACAGAGAAAATTACCTTGACAGAGAAAATTACCTTGTAATCCCAGAGAAAATTACAAGGTAGCAATGATTACACAACAGAGAAAATTACAAGGTAGCAACATAAACATGACAGAGAAAATTACACGACAGAGAAATTTTGAGGAAATGGTGCATTGAACAAAATAAATATGCCATAGAAAATTAGACACAAGACATAAACATAAGTTCACAAATTTCTCTGGACTTTTCTTTGTAGTCCAGAGAAAATCATATGATTGTATTACAAATGATAAGTATTACAAATTTCTCTGGACTTATATGTTGTGTTTTTATATGTTTGCACTTTTCAAAGTTTTCTGATATGTTTTCTTTGCACTTTTCATTTTTTTTTTTTTTTGCACTATTCATGTTTCTGGACTTTTCTTTGTAGTATAGAGAAAATCATAGGTTTGTTATTATAATCCAATGAGAATGACAGAGAAAATGTTAAGCTTGTAGTTGAGTGAAAATCACCCTTGAAGTTGGTGTCTTGATCTTGATGCTTATTGGTTCTTCAAGGTAGCAACAGAGAAAATTACAGAGAAAATTACCTTGACAGAGAAAATTACCTTGTAATCCCAGAGAAAATTACAAGGTAGCATTGAACAAAATAAATATGCCATAGAAAATTAGACACAAGACATAAACATAATGTGGCCAGAGAAAATTATAAATGCTGCCAAAGAAAATTAGACACACAAGTAAGAAAAGTAATTTGGCCAGAGAAAATTATAAATGCCAGAGAAAATTAGCCACACCAATAGAGTAGTAGCAAGCCAGAGAAATTTACAAAAACAAGAACACAAGAAGCTTCAATAAGAAGCCCCAAATGTACAGAAAGCAGTTCAATTTTGACAGTTGGAAGGAAAGCAACCCATCATCAGTTGGAAGCAAAGAAATTCTGGACTTCCCAGGAATTTCTCTGGATTCAACCCAGAGAAATTTCAAATTTCTCTGGTCCAGAATTTCTCTGGAACGATAAAACTCTGATTTTATCAATTTGTCATTGGTTTTGCTGCTGCTGATTCAATCACAATTTCCTGCACAAACAAATTAATAGTTCTTCTATGAGTTTGTGATAGATTTTCTTTAAACTTAATGGTATGAATTTCTCTGGGTTGAATCCAGAGAAAATTCAAATTTCTCTGGATTACTTTAAGCCTTCCTCTACTGCTGCCTCTTCCTCAAGCTTCTTTTTCCAATATTCTTCAAGTAGGGGTCCAAATATTGCTTTTCCAGAAAAAACTCCAATTCTACTAAACCCAAAAAATCAAAAGACGTTATATTCAACACTCAGAGAAATTTTGAACCTGAAGATGTTATATTCAACACTGGATATATATATATATATATATATATGTGTGTGTGCTGACATTGTATATATATATATGTATGTATCATATATATATATATATGTTTGCAACCATAGATAAGATAACCAAGAGTGACTGTTTGATTATGGTTGCAAATGGTCTTAATTGATTAATTATCATATATATACTAGTCAAGACAGTAAGCAACAAATTGTATATATATATATATATATATGTATGTATCATATATATATACATCTATTAAATTTTTTTGAAAAGAAAAAATAATAATGCATACATGTCGAAGAAGATCTGGAGTCGAGAATCGAAGCTCTGATCAATGACTTGAGACCAATACTCGTAAAGCTCATCTCTGCTGATCTTGTCAACATTCAACTCATTTGAAGATGAACAGACGTAGGGTATTTTGGTCCAAGAAATTGATAAAATGCGTGGGTATTTTGGTTAGGGACCTGAGGCAGTATTACATTTTTTAATGTCCTTTATGCAGAAAATTGTTATTATTAGGGAGCTTAAAAAAAAAACCCCTACTTACATTTTAAGAAAGAGAAATTATAATCACATTTTTCTTTTTGTGAGGGTTTATATTTATCTAACTTTAATCATATTAAAAAATAAAAATAAAAATAAAATTGTAAATAAAAAGATTAAATAACATTAAAAATTAGTTAATCACAATTTTTTTAACTATTAAACTAACTACAATCACATTAAAAAAAAGAATCATTCAACTAATTATAATCACATTTTTCTTTTTGTGAGAGTTTATATTTATCTAACTTTAATCATATAAAAAAATTGAAAATAAAATTAAAATAGTAAATAAAAAGATTAAATAACATTAAAAATTAGTTAATCACATTTTTTTAACTATTAAACTAACTACAATAACATTAAAAAAAGAATCATTCAACTAATTACAATCACATTTATATTTTTGTGAGAGTTTGTATTTATGTAACTTTAATCATATTAAAAAATTGAAAAATTAAAAATAAAATTAAAATAGTAAATAAAAAGATTAAATAACATTAAAAATTAGTTAATCACATTTTTTTAACTATTAAACTAACTACAATCACATTAAAAAAAAGAATCATTAAACTAATTATAATCATATTTTTAAAAATAAAATTAAAACAGTAAATAAAAATATTAAATAACATTAAAAATTAGTTAATCACATTTTTTTAACTATTAAACTAACTACAATCACATTAAAAAAAAGAATCATTCAACTAATTACAATCACATTTTTATTTTTGTGAGAGCTTATATTTATCTAACTGTAATCATATTAAAAAATTGAAAAATTAAAAATAAAATTAAAATAGTAAATGAAAAGATTAAATAACAATAAAAATCAGTTAATCACATTTTTTTAACTATTAAACTAACTACAATCACATTAAAAAAAAGAATCATTCAACTAATTATAATCACATTTTTTCTTTTTGTGAGGGTCTATATTTATCTAACTTTAATCATATTAAAAAATCAAAAATAAAATTAAAATAGTAAATAAAAAGATTTTACATTAAAAAAAGACCATTGAACTAATTTTTGATTAACTACAATATTAAAACTGTAAACAAAAGAAAAAGTTAAGAAGGAGAAATTATAATCACATTTTTCTTTTTGTGAGGGTTTATATTTATATAACTTTAATCATATTAAAAAATTAAAAATAAAATTAAAATAGTAAATAAAAAGATTAAATAACATTAAAAATTAGTTAATTACAATTTTTTTAACTATTAAACTAACTACAATCACATTAAAAAAAAGAATCATTCAACTAATTATAATCATATTTTTCTTTTTGTGAGAGTTTATATTTATCTAACTTTAATCATATTAAAAAATTAAAAATAAAATTAAAATAGTAAATAAAAAGATTAAATAACATTAAAAATTAGTTAATCACATTTTTTTAACTATTAAACTAACTACAATCACATTAAAAAAAGAATCATTCAACTAATTACAATCGCATTTATATTTTTGTGAGGGTTTATATTTATCTAACTTTAATCATATTAAAAAATTGAAAAATTGAAAATAAAATTAAAATAGTAAATAAAAAGATTAAATAACATTAAAAATTAGTTAATCACATTTTTTTAACTGTTAAACTAACTACAATCACATTAAAAAAAAGAATCATTCACCTAATTATAATCATATTTTTAAAAATAAAATTAAAACAGTAATTAAAAAGATTAAATAACATTAAAAATTAGTTAATCACATTTTTTTAATTATTAAACTAACTACAATCACATTAAAAAAAAGAATCATTCAACTAATTACAATCACATTTTTATTTTTGTGAGAGTTTATATTTATCTAACTGTAATCATATTAAAAAATTGAAAAATTAAAAATAAAATTAAAATAGTAAATAAAAAGATTAAATAACATTAAAATTAGTTAATCACATTTTTTTAACTATTAAACTAACTACAATCACATTAAAAAAAAGAATCATTCAACTAATTATAATCATATTTTTAAAATAAAATTAAAACAGTAAATAAAAAGATTAAATAACATTAAAAATTAGTTAATCACATTTTTTTAACTATTAAACTAACTACAATCACATTAAAAAAAAGAATCATTCAACTAATTACAATCACATTTTTTTTTGTGAGAGTTTATATTTATCTAACTTTAATCATATTAAAAAATTGAAAAATTAAAAATAAAATTAAAATAGTAAATAAAAAGATTAAATAACATTAAAAATTAGTTAATCACATTTTTTTAACTATTAAACTAACAACAATCACATTAAAAAAAGAATCATTCAACTAATTATAATCATATTTTTAAAAATAAAATTAAAACAATAAATAACATTAAAAATTTGTTAATCACATTTTTTTAACTATTAAACTAACTACAATCACATTAAAAAAAAAGAATCATTCAACTAATTATAATCACTTTTTTTTTTGTGAGAGTTTATATTTATCTAACTTTAATGATATTAAAACATTATTTATCTAACTTTAATCATATTAAAAAATTAAATAAAAAGATTAAATAATATTAAAAATTAGTTAATCACATCTTTTTAACTACTAAACTAACTACAATCACATTAAAAAAAAGAATCATTCAACTAATTATAATAACATTTTTCTTTTTGTGAGAGTTTATATTTATCCAACTTTAATCATATTAAAAAAATAAAAATAAAATTAAAATAATAAATAAAAAGATTCAAAAATAAAATCAAAAAAACCATTGAACATTATTAAAACAGTAAACAAAAGAAAAAGTTAAGAAGGAGAAATTATAATCACATTTTTCTTTTTGTGAGGGTTTATAAAAAGATTAAATAACATTAAAATGTAAGGAGAAAACAAAAATAACACTTACTGTTTGCATACGTAGTCATTGAAGTTGGAAGTGTAGAAGTGAGAACTAAAGAAGGAGAAAGCAAAAAGGAAAATCACTATTAATATTAAAACAGTAAACAAAATAAAAAGTTAAGAAGGGAAAAACAAAAATAACACTTACTATTTGCATACGTAGTCACTGAAGTTAAAAGTATGAAAGTGAGAACTCAAGAAGGAGAAAGCAAAATGGAAAATCACTGTTTACAAAAGGAATGTGAAAAGTTAAGAAAAATATGTGTATTGGAGAAGTTATAAAGGTTTGAAAGAATTTAATAAGTTTTTTTTTAAAAAAAAAAAACAAAACAAAAAAATTAAGAGGGAAAAAAATTAAGAGCCATTTACACAATAGTTACATGGGTCTATTGGGGATGCAAAAAAATTTATATCTATTTTTAACCTATAAATTTTTGCGGAGTTCCAATATAATATTGGGGTTGCTTGGTGATTGGTTTAAAGATTATAATTACACTATTGATAAATGGAGGAGATAGAGGGTGGGAAAATAAAACAATAAGTGAAAGGAAAATGTCTCGTAACTCAAATTTTGTGGCTCAAATGGCCAAAATGACGTCGTTTTGACCATTTTTATGTTGTTCTGTACTCAAAACGACGTCGTTTTGGCCATTTGAACCACTTTTGAGCCACAAAATTTGAGTTACGTAGCATTGTCGTGAATGAAATGTGAGAGAGAGAGTGACCCCAAGAGATCCATATAATCATGGTGTCAATGGCTCTCAAAAGACCCATCTTAATTTTTTTGTTTTGTTTTGTTTTTTGAAAAAAAAAAAAACACTTATTAAATTCTTTCAATATAATTTTTTTCTCTCTTAATTTTTTTGTTTTTTTTTTTGAAAAAAAAAAATACTTATTAAATTCTTTCAATATAATATTGGGATTACTTGGTGATTGGTTTATTGTTTTATAATTACACTATTGATAAATGAAGGAGATAGAGGGTGGGGAAATAAAACAATAAATAAAATGAGAGAGAGAGAGGCCACGCCACCACTTTTGCTTCAATAAATGAAATGTGAGAGAGAGACCCCAAGAGACCCATGTAATCATGGTGTCAATGGCTCTTAATTTTTTTTATTAAATTCTTTCAATATAATTTTTTTTTCTCTTAATTTTTTTTGTTTTTTTTTTTTGAAAAAAAAATAACACTTATTAAATTCTTTCAATATAATATTGGGATTGCTTAGAGGGTGGGAAAATAAAACAATAAATGCAATGAGAGAGAGAGAGGCCACGCCACCACTTTTGCTTCAATAAATGAAATGTGAGAGAGAGACCCCAAGAGACCAAAACACTTATTAAATTCTTTCAATATAAATTTTTTCTCTCTTAAATTTTTTTTTTCCTGAATGTAATCATGGTGTCAATGGCTCTTAATTTTTTTCTCACTTAATTTTTTTGTTTTATTTTTTGAAAAAAAAAACACTTATTAAATTCTTTCAATATAATTTTTTTAAAAAAACACTTATTAAATTCTTTCAATATAATTTTTAAACACTTATTAAATTCTTTCAATATAATTTTTTTCTCTCTTAATTTTTTTGTTTTTTTTTTCTGAATGTAATCATGGTGTCAATGGCTCTTAATTCTTTTCTCTCTTAATTTTTTTGTTTTGTTTTTTGAAAAAAAAAAAAACACTTATTAAATTCTTTCAATATAATTTTTTTTAAAAAACACTTATTAAATTCCTTCAATATAATTTTTAAACACTTATTAAATTCTTTCAATATAATTTTTTTCTCTCTTAATTGTTTTTTTTTTTTCGTAACCATGGTGTCAATGGCTCTTAATTTTTTTCTCTCTTAATTTTTTTGTTTTTAAACACTTATTAAATTCTTTCAATATAATTTTTTTCTCTCTTAATTTTTTTTTCCTGAATGTAATCATGGTGTCAAGAAAAAAAAAACACTTATCAAATTCTTTCAATATAATTTTTTTTTTAAAAACACTTATTAAATTCTTTCAATATAATTTTTAAACACTTATTAAATTCTTTCAATATAATTTTTCTCTCTCTTAATTGTTTTGTTTTTTTTTTCTGAATGTAATCATGGTGTCAATGGCTCTTAATTTTTTTTTCTCTTAATTTTTTTGTTTTGTTTTTTGAAAAAAAAAACACTTATTAAATTCTTTCAATATAATTTTTTTCTCTCTTAATTTTTTTGTTTTTTTTTGAAAAAAAAATAACACTTCTTAAATTCTTTCAATATAATATTGGGATTGCTTGGTGATTGATTTATTGTTTTATAATTACACTATTGATAAATGAAGGAGATAGAGGGTGGAGAAATAAAACAATAAATGAAATGAGAGAGAGAGAGAGAGAGAGGCTATTTTGCTTCCCTAAGAGACCCATGTAATCATGGTGTCAATGTAATTATTATAATCTTTGAACCAATCACCAAGTCAATTTTTTTTTTTTTTTTAAAAAAAAAAATAAGGAAATTAGCATTGGCATATTGGAGCTTCCACAGACCCTGTGAGTTAAAACACCCCTTTGCTTAATATATAGTATAGATTATAGATACAGCATGTGCATAATTACTGCAGCAGTCTCAGTATTTATTGATTTGTTCAAAATCCCCTAATCAGCATTTATTAACTTTTTCCATTCCACATGCCTACATTTATTAATTTGGTCAAAATCCCTCATTGGCATTTAATCCCCTTATACAAATAATTATAGATACAGTATGTGCATAATTACTGCAGTAGCCTTTTTAATTTCTTTTGTACACTATGGTTAGTAATAAGATTATTAAATTATTTTTATAAAAAAATCTTTAAAAACATAATTTATATATTAAAAAAAATTAAAACAAATATAAATATCTATAATTATCCCGTGCATAACACGGGTGATAGGCTAGTACTATATATTAAGCAAAATGGAGTTTTTAACCCCAAGGCCTGTGGGAGCTCCAATCTCCTAATCCTAATTTTCTAATTTTTTGATTAAAAAAAAAAAAAACTCAACATTTATTGACTTCTCCCAACCCAACCTCAACATTTATTGACTTCTCCCAACCCACAATCCCTTTTGGCTTCTCTCATAATTATTGCAACACCCTTTTCAATTTCTCCCATATACTATGGTTACACACTAAAATATAAAATAAAAAGATAAGAATTTAGCTATAGATCTCAAAAAGATATAACATATAAATTTGAATTATGATTTAATAATATAATTATATATTTTTTTTTATGTATATATATCAAAATTTTAAATCACTTAGTAGGACAAATTAATCAAATTTTCAAAATTATTGATTTTTAATATACAAAATAGATTAAAAAAAACTATTGACTGATTTATTTATTTAATAACAAAAATATTTCATAATCTCTCCCTCCTAATCTCTCTCACAAATTTTCAAAAAAAAAAAATTAAAACTTGCAGTCATTTTCTCTTCCCCAAAAAATCAGATAATATTTTCTATTAAACTTGTAGATATCTACCTATATTTTATATATTATATTATAACATAACCAAAAAAACTAAAAAACTAAAAAAAAAATCTTTAAAATTTATCTAAATAAATTTTAAATCAATAAAACTCACATGTCTATCACATATCTAACTTACATCATAACTTACCTAAATAATAATAATTAAAAACAAATGGAAATCACAGATAAATTAAATTTTTAAAATAAATACCCACAACTCCATCTTAAATAAATTGACAAAAAAATACCCGAATAGAACCACACAAAAATAAAAATAAAAATAAAAAGATATATCTATCTATCTATCTATACTTCTATACTATATATTAAGCAAAAGGGGGTTTTTAACCCCAAGCCTTATGGGAGCCCCAATCTCCCAATCTAAATTTCTTGATTTTTTGATTTAAAAAAAAAAAACCTTAGCATTTATTAACTTCTCATGTCCCCTAAGTCTTACTTTCATAACAACACTTTAATGTATTAAGAACAAGCATAAATTTTTTTTTTGAAATCCAACACATATGATTATTATCCTTTATAATAACACTTTAATGCATTAAGAACAAGCATAAAAAAAATTTATTGAAAAGTCCAACACATATAATTATTATCAAAATATTAAACTTTAATATAATATAATAAAAAAGAAGACATTTAATTCCTTGAAAAGTCCAACACATATGATTATTATCAAAATATTAAACTTTAATATAATATAAAAAAGGAAAAAAAGAAGACATTTAAAAAAAAAAGACATTTAAAAATCGCAATTCACATATATAAATAATTGTAAATATATTAAGGAAAATGGAGTTTCTAAACCCCAAGTCTTATGGGAGTTTCAATCTCTCAATCTTAATTTTTAAAATTTTTTATTTAAAAAAAAACTCAGTATTTATTGATTTGGTCAAATCCCCTAATCAGCATTTATTAACTTTTTTCAATCCACATGCCTACATTTATTAATTTGGTCAAAATCTCTCATTAGCATTTAATCCCCTCATACAAATAATTATAGATACAGCATGTACATAATTACTGCAGTAACATTTTTAATTTCTTCTGTACACTATGGTTGGTAATAAGATTATTAAATTATTTTTATAAAAAAAATCTTAAGAAATATAATTTATATATTAAAAAAAATTAAAATAAATATAAATATTTATAATTATCCCGTACATAGCACGGGTAATAGACTAGTTAAATTATATTGGAAAACAGAAGCCAAAAGGGAGAGATGAAAGCAATATATTTATTTATTTTGGTTTTGTAGCAATGAAAGTAGGAGCATGATGGGCAATTTGGTCTTCAAACATGAGGCAATGTGATGGGCCATGGGTGTACCCTTTAGTTTGACCAAAGACAGAGGCCCAAAAACATTGAAAGGCATATATACCCCTCACTTCCTCCTCACGGATCCTGGTCGGGTATCTATCATGCCATGCCACGCTGTCCAGACAATTTCGGACTTTCTCCGTCCCATTTGACGGTCAAGATTTAACCACACCTGTTTCATACAATATCTGATTTAATAATTATTTAAGAGAATCGCTATTTTCATTCTATTTTATTTTAAATAAATTTTCTTTTTTATTTTTTATTATATATAGTTATATTAATATCATTTCACACAAAATACATTATTTGAAAAAAATTAAAATTTCAAAAGTATTAATATAACTATGTATAACAAAGACAAATAAAGAAATGTATTAAAATAACGACTGTCTTATTTAATGATCTCGTTGGTAAGAAAGTGAGATTTTTTTAAATTACAATTTATAACTTATTAAATTTTTTTTTGAAACCTTTAAAATAAAGGGCATAATAATTTCATACCTTAATTATAATTTTTTAAGCCATCTGAAATATTTGCCAAAATTTTTTTTATGTGACGATTTATTTAACCAAATGTGTTCAATTTTTTTTTTTTAACAAATTATGAATAACTACACAAAACAAATTTACAATTTAATTCACATCTAATTCATTTAAATTGTGTTTTGATAAAAAATTTAAGAAAAAATTTGTGAAGAAAAAAAATTACATTATATATATATATTTTTTTTCATCTACAAAATTTTTATCTAAGCACATTGAGAACATTAAAAAGAAGAAAAAGAAAAAAAGAGTAAAAAAATCAACTTTTAACTCATTTGACATCACATCAACTCTTACATAAAAAAGTTAAAAAGTCAAAAATATTAAAAAGTCAATTTTTAACTATTTTTTTAAAATATCCCAATTAAAAAAAAAAAAAAAGAAACAAAGGGATCACCGGGCCAGTGTCCAATTCTAGTCAAAGGGCACGAATTCTTCTTCACTTTGTGATTTGTCGCAATCCTCACGAAGCTTTTTTTTTTAAATTACTGTATATAAAAATTATAATAATTTATTTTTTGGTGCCAAAATAAAATAAAATTAGAGATTATTTTTGGAAGTCGCACTATGTGCTTTTTCCACTAAAGTTAAAATAAAAACACTTTAATAATTAATTCGGAAAAAAATATATATATATATAGAGAGAGAGAGAGAGAGAGAGAGAGAGAGAGAGAGAGAAGAATTTGCATGTGAAGGCGGGAAGCACTTACTGGTTAAGTCAAAGAGTTTGTTGGTAGCGGGAAATCTTTAAGCTAAAGGACAATTTCACGTAATGTCACGCGGGAAAGGTGAATTCTCCATCCCCAAAAATAAACTTTAGCATAATTTAACCATTTACATTTTATATGTATACTTAATATTAATATTTTTATATACAATTCATAGTTGCTCAAATTGTTCAATATATCTATTTATACCCGAGTCTTATTTAATTTCAAATTTTTGTTTTTTTGTCTAAACTTACACCTAGTAAAAAAATTTATTGTAGCAATATTAAAAAAATTCGTTGAAGTTGCACCTTTATCTTTTAGCTTTCTTTATATCGATTCATACGGTGATAAAATTTAAATCAAACATGTTAAATTGTCTCATCAACTAGGTTAATCATTTGATCTCTTATATATTATTTTTTGAAAAATTTTGGGACTCTCTTTGGGATGATCCCTACATTCTTAAAGTGATCTTAGCCCTCTATGTATATGTGGGGTTCACATCATGAATGGTCCAGATTTATGGGGTCTTGTGGAGATTTTGTGACGGTGGGGTCTCAATCATAGTTTTTTTTTTTTTTTTTCCTTTATACACTAACATTTATGGAAAATGGGATACTAGGGGTGGGCGCCGGTCGGTTGCGGCCACGCAACCTCCAATCCGCCATCCGTCCGTCAAATTGACGGATTGGAGAAAATCAATCCGCATCCGTCCGCCAATCCGGCGGATGTGGATTGAGCGGTTTGGCGGTTTGGTGGATGGATGCGAATCGGTTTGGTTTAAAATTTATAAATTTTTAAAATAATTCAACTTGTGCACTTCCTCAAAAAAGAAAGAAAGTACTACAGTCAATGACTTAAAAACTATTACAATTACTGTATGTCTCATCAAAAAAAAAAAAGTTTAAAACTTTAGAATATCACAATCACTGCATGGCTCATCCACATATTACAATCACAGCATGATTCATCCACATAAAGTATTACAATATTTGGTTATTAAAATATAATAACAATTCAAACCACCAAAACCATGAACAGGGTAGTAGTAGTAGAGATTGTATGTCTTTGTATTGTTACATCTATATATGTTTTTGAAAACAAAAACCAACCAGCATATATCATATTTTCTATTTATTATTTTTAGAGTTAAATTTAAAAACCAAAAAATATACATAAATAATACGTTTATTTTTTTCAATTCAAAAAATATATTCAAGTTGAAATTTTTTTTTTAACAGAATATTTAAACTTTTTTTCAATTGAAAACACAAACAAAATATTTAAACAAATTGAAAACATAAAGTATTATAAATTATTAGGGGTCCTCGCGGTTTGGCGGTTCGATTGCGGCCAAAGGAATCTCAAACCCGCCATCCGTCCGCCAAATTGGTGGATTGGAGAAAATTAATCCGCAACCGTCCGCTCGTCATCACGCATCCGTCCATAATGCGGCGGATCGGTTCGGTTCGATCGGTTTTGACGGATCGGTATATCCGCTGCTCACCCCTATGGGATACCAATTCCCTCTTGAAGAATAGATTTATTTTAACTATTTTTTTATTGGATTTAATAAAAAATAATGGATAATTGAAATTTGATATTTATACTTGAGAGCTTTTTTAGTAAATCCATTCTCTAAGAGTGGAGTTCCAGGAAACCCATACTGTTTTATAATATTCCATTAGGTCCATTTTATACAAAAAGACCAAAAAGCCCTAAAAAACACGCGTCCCTCTCTCTCTCTCTCTCTTTGAATCTAATAACCGTTTCTCTTCCCCTCTCTATTCTTGCGCAAGAAATCACGCACAGTACCTCTAGAGTCCAGAAATCCAAACCATATTCCACATCGCCTCGACGCCCCGAAGACTGTATTCCTTCCATCGTTGCATCGTCACATCGTCTCATCATCTTCTCCCCATCCCTACGCCGAGAAGCCTGTCTTCGTTCGATCGTCACATCGTCTCATCATCTTCTTCGCCGTTCGTACGCCCAGAAAACTGTATACGTTTCTTCGTCGAATCGTCCCTTCGTCTCAACATCTTTGTCGTCGAAATGGGCAAAAAACGTAAGCATTCATTTATTCTGAACCCCTCAATCGTAATCCCTAAATTTTTTCATTTTTGCACTCATAAACATTACACTTGCCATTACATTGTGTTCACAACTGTCAACAATCGACAATGTTATAGTTGTAGTTGTTATTATTGAAAAATGTGAACATTCACATTGATTGGAAATGGTTTGATGATCAACTTATTCCAGATGTTACCCCGTTGTTGTCCAATGCTGTGACCATTAACATGGTTTCAAAAATTTTTTGGCCAGTTCTTTTTCTGTTGCTGTGGGTAACAGATATGAACATTCACATAGAGTTAAAATGTTTGCGTAATCAGGTATTAATGGTGTTGTTGTTGTATGCTGTGAAAATTCACAGGCATTGACACACTTTGGCCAATTCTGTTGTTGTTCTTTTTGTTGGAAACTGTGAACAGTTACATTGCCTGAACATTGTAGGACAATCAGATATTATTGGTTTATCTTGTTATAGGCTGTGAACATTCGCATTGCCTGAAAATTTTTGGACAGTCATATATTTTTGGGGTTGTTGTTCTATGCTGTCAACATTCACATTTGCTGGAATTTTTAGGAGAGTCAGATGTCGGTGGTGTTAATGTTCTTCGATGTGAACATTCACATTGCCTGAATGTTTCAGTTCGATCATATATTATTGGTGCTTTTGGGCTAGTATGTGAAATTTCACGTTGTGTGGAACATTGGCCTGAAAATTTATGACATTCAGATATTATTGAACTTTCACATTGCCTGAAAGTTTTAGTTCAATCAGATATTATTGGTGCTTTCGGTCTAGGCTGTGAACATTCACATTGTCTGAAAATTTGCCTGAAAAATTTAGGACATTCAGATAGTATTTGTGTTGTTGTTCTATGCTGTCAACATTCACATGCCCTTCAAATTTTAGGAGAGTCAGATGTCGGTGGTGTTAATGACATACGATATGAACATTCACATTGACTGAAGGTTTAAATTCGATCAGATATTATTTGTGCTTTTGTTCTACTGTGAACATTCACATTGAATGTAAAATTTGCCTAGAAATTTACACAATACAGATATTGTTTGTGTTGTTGTTCTATGCTATCAACATTCACATTTGCTGGAAATTTTTGTAGAGTCAGATGTCGGCGATGTTAATGTTCTACCATGCCAACATTCACATTGCCTGAAAGTTTTAGTTCAATCAGATATTGTTGGTGCTTTTGGGCTAGGCTGTGAACCTTCACATTGTCTGAAAAATTTGCCTGAGAATTTAGGACAGTCATATATTATTGGTGTTCTTGTTCTACGCTGTCAACATTCACATTTCCTGGAAATTTTAGGAGAGTCAGATGTTGTTGGTGTTAATGTTGTACTATGTGAACATTCACATTGCATGAATTTGTTACTTCAATCAGATATTTTTGGTGCTTTTGATGTAGGATGTGAACATTCTCATTGTCTGAAAAATTTTAGTTGAGTCAGCTATTATTGGTGCTGTTGTTCTATGCTGTGAACATTCAAATTGCTTGAAAATTTTAAGAGAGTCAGATTTTATTTGTGCTGTTGGTATATGCTGTGAACATTCACATTCCCTGACGATTTTAGGACAATCAGATATTATTGGTCCTGCTCCTATGTGAATGTTCACAACCACAAACAAACTCTGGTGATTCACACCAACGCACACAACTGTGAACATGCACACCAGTGGAATAGTGTGAATGTTCACATCTGTTCGACTATGCTAATCACATGAGCCTTCACTTATTTTTTTTTAAATGCTCCATTTTGCAGACGTCGCACACAAGAAAACCGGAAAGAGAAAAAGAGATGAGTCCCATGCGAAGGAAGAAACCCCAAAAACAAATACTTGCACCAATGTCGACAAGCGCCATGTGAACTACAGATCTAATATGACAGGACTGGTCAAATTAATGAAAACCACCAAGTTCACAGAAGCACAGCTTCGCTGCCTTCGACAAACCCCTTTTTGGAATTTGTTTGACGCATTGAGAAACAATCAAATTGACCTGGATAAATGCATGAAGTATGATGATGTTGTTGTGCATGTACTACAAATGTACCAAGCTTCAGAGGATGCCTTCTACATTGGGCAGAAGAAGATGAAAATACACAACAGCGACATCAAGCTGATTTTCGGTGTGGACTGTGGCAGCAAGCCAATGGACATAACATACGGTGCGAAACCAAAGACTGGCATTGTAAACAGAAGATGCAAAAACGTAAGCCGGTTGACTTCAAAGTGGATACAAACCCTTTTGACCGAGGCATTGAAAGGAAAAAAGAAAGATGACAACGAAGAAGTTGCCCGACTAGTGTGCATGTATGCTTGCCAGAAGCTTTTTTTCTCAACAAGCGGAGAGACAATAGGATGGGGCTACTACGCACATATGGTCCCACTGGAAAGCATGCAACAATATGATTGGGCGAAGCAAATTAGGACAATGTTGACATCGTCTATTTCCCAAAATGACAAAAATCCAGCAAAAGTCACCGGCTGTGTCATGTTATTGATGGTAAGTACCCATGTTTTCCAATAGTAAGATTGAAATGTCCTCCAGTGTTTTTCATCTAAGCCAACTGTCAACATTGGCATCTGCACCTCTGATGTGAATGTCCATAGGCAATTGTATTTCACATATGTGAATGTTCACATCTGAACCACTGATCATAACATACTACTGTGCATGTTCACAACAGTGCCAAAGCACTTATGTTTCTGTCATCATTCACATCAGTGATTCAAATGTGAACAGTGTGAATGTTCACATTCAATGATAATGTACCACCCTGAATGTTTACCACACTGCTCTGTAGGCAATTATGTTTTCACTACTGTGAATGTTCACATCTGAAGCAGTTAATGTGACTGATCACATTGACTCATAACATAACTCTGTGAATGTTCACAACAGTGCCACATCGTTCACGGTTAGCAGATGTGAATGTTCACATTCAATGACAATGTGCTACTGGGATGTTCACAACAATGCCACTGTGATTAATGTTCACATAGGTTGCCATTACTCTGCAAATGCTAAATAACAATATGCGATTCTTGTTTTATTGAAGTACTGGTTGTGTGAGCACACAACCATCCTCCAACCTCACAGACCCAATGCTTTTCCTCGCTGTGTGAAGTGGGATCTGACTGCTTTGCAGAAGAAGATGAAAACCATCTCCTTAGCAGATTTGGGTTTTAATGAGGTAGGGCCTTCAACTAGTGATCCAAACATTCACATTATAACACCACCCAAATATATGCGTTAATTAACATAATTTTTTCATTTCCAGGTTAATGCCGGTGAACTCTTTGCAATCCCAACAGAATTACAAAAGTTCAAGCGTAAAACATTGAAGGTGGAGCCTGAAATTTATGAACCAGGCAGAAAATGTCCCAACATTTCTGACATCAAGGGAGAACAACACAGTGGCAGCAGCTCCCACTTTTCTGGGGATGGGGTAGACCTGAAGGACAGTGATGAGGACATTGACATTCCATTTACCAGCCAACATTATGACAGAGCTATTGTAATACCAGACACAAACCACCCTGATATCATTGACGTCCTTATCCAAGAAAATCGGAAGGCTTGGGGCGTCATAAGGCAATGGGAAGCAAAGTACAAACACCTTCAATTTTCATGGGAGTTGAGGGCAAGAGTCATAGCTGATCTTGAGCATAGATTGTTTAACCAGACCAGCCCGCCCAACGTGAATATCGAAATGAAGAAGTCCATGGAGCAGAAGGATCAAGAAATCAAACGCTTAACGCAGCTGGTCATCGACTTAGAATGCGATAAAACAATTCTTCAGGATCTTTACGATGACCAGTCAGTCCACATTGTCACACAAGCTATGTCAGAAAGGCAACCCCCTAGCCCAATGCAACACAATTTCAGCCCACCTTCTAGGGTCAAGCGTATAAAGGAAAAAGATCGCAAAGAACATCGACTGCCTGACTTCCAATACCCAGATTTACCTGGCCAAAAGCAGCCCCCTCCAGTAGAAATGGTTGAAGATGAGGAGGAACACCCACCAGCGAAGCAGCCAAAAAAATTATCCTTCACCAAGAAGTTCAAAGTCTGGGCCAAGATGTCCAAACATGACAAACAAAAGGTCCAAGCTTTACAAAAAAATGGAGGCGATGAGTAAGTGACTGTGCAAACATCCAATGTTAACATTCACATTCCGTAATAGTCTATATTCCTAACTCTGTTCAGTTTTTTTGGGTTGTTGAGATATATGCAATGTGAATATTTACATTGGTTTGTTAAATAATGCACAGGCTGCTGGTGTGGAAAGGAGATTCGAAGGCTACACATGTGTATTTTGATGACATTGTCAACCTTATCAAGGAGGAATCAATACACAGCAATGTATGCCATTACAAATATAATTCAGTCTTCATGCATTTGCACACACAGACACACACACACTGATGTTGTATCACATGTGTGAACATTCACAGTTGTGGTTGCTCATAGCAATTGTGAACACTGATGTGAATGTTCACACTCATGTACGATATTCATAATATGACCCCATGTTTGTGCAGCTCATAGATGCATATGCTGAACTGTTGCATGAACAACAAGAGGTGGTCAACCCAACTTCAGATGAAGCCTCATTGATCTTCACGAGCATGTGTTTGGTAAAATCTATCATTCCATTACTTGTAATGTGACTGTGAAACTTCACAGTTCATTAATTATTTGTCAAATGTGTACAGAAAGTGATACGAGAGTACCATCCTCGCAAAAGGAGTAAACACATTGACGCACATGTCAGAAACTACCAAGGAGAGAGATACCTACTATTCCCATTGCATCATGAGTACCACTGGACGACAGTTGTGTATGATGCTAAAGAAAATTTGTGGAAGCATTACAACTCGTTGCGCCCAAGACCAGGCATACATGACCCGCATATCGACCAAGCACAGGAAATTGTAAGTGTCTATTTTTCAACACAAACATGACTTGTTCTCGTGCATTAAATGACTGTACACACACATATGTTTGTTGGTCCCTAATGTGAAATTCCATACACAGAGGAACTACATTGAGCATGTTGTGACCGTTATTGGCGAGTCATCACCGCTACACACTAAGTTAGCAGGCCAAAATCCAGCACAACCAACCAAAAGTGTTGATGTCTGTCCTCAACAAGGCGACGCCTCGTAAGCCTCACTAAATTTTTTTTCAAATCCTCCACAACCATTATGCAAATATTCCTGTCAACTGCTAATCAAAACCATTTCACATTTACAGAGTGGACTGCGGACCTGCAGTATGTTACATCATGCGGGCACACGTATATCATGAAGAAATTGTGGGCAGCCTCAGTAGTGCAGAATGGTGTGGACTACGAGATTTGTTAGTGCATAGTTTTTTGAATCATAAGAAATCAGAGCTTCCTTAAAACCTATAGGTGGGGGGTGTCCACCTACGAACTAACCAACAGTCGGTTTGAATGTTAATATGGAAAGCGTTGATATTTTGACACAGCAACTGATTGTAAAACAGTGATACAACATCTGTTAATAGGAAAAAGGCAGCTGCGAATTTTGAACTACTTTTGGTGTTGTTATGTTTTACATATGTGAATGTCCACAATTGTACCGCTAATGTGAATGTTTACAGTCACGTACGATATGCATACTGCTATGTTGTTGTGAGAAAAATTTCTGCAAATGTTTGAACCTGACTGTTGTTAAGTACACATACTTTGTGCAGGAGTGTACACTTGGTCTACGTGACATAATTACGGATCACATACACATGTGTGAACATTCACATTTGTGGTTGCTCATAGCAATTGCAAACACTGATGTGAATGTTCACACTCACGTACGATATTCATAATGCCGTGTTGTGATGAGCATTCACTTATGATATTCAAATGCATATGCACTAATGTTTAGATTCACTTACGATATTCATATGCACTAACGTTTACAGCTATGACTGTTCACTGTTTCAACACTGATGTGAATGTTCATAATCACTTATGATATTCATAATGCCGTGTTTTGATGAGCATATTTGATGCGATTTGTGGAACTAGTTTTCAATGTAACACACATACCTTGTGCAGGAATGTACACATTGTTTGCATGACATCATTACGGGTAACATGAACAGGTGTGAATATTCACACCATGTCAATCTTCATGAATGTGAAAGTTCACATCACATCTTGTATTCATGTCGACATTGACAACAATAAGGTAAAAACGTTCAACCCATGTGCAAGTATTCACATAATATGATTCGTTTACGTAAGTGTGAATGTCCACATCATGTATTTATCGTTACAACTGTATCAAAAAATCAGTTTCGTACAGAAAAAGAAAATGAAAAGGCACAAATGAATATAAGAATCGAATGTAAAACACAACGTTAAAATGAAAAATGTACATCCTATATCGGCTCCTTGCATGACTTCCGATTATGGCTCCCCAGCTTATCACATCTCCCGCACCTTATTTGCTTAAGTTTCTCACCCCTTGATGGGATCCTATTCTTTTTCGGCCTTCCGGGTGGTCTTTTCACAGTTGGCGGGTATATAGTGAAGTCCATGGGATCAAAAGACGGCTTCTCCACCGATGGTATAGAGAATATGGCACCCGAATACGCTCCACGATATGTCTGTACATGAAAGTAATGTTCCACACAATCATTGAGATTGTAACGGCTCTTCTGAATGGCAACAACAGCATGGTCACATGGGAATCCGTTAATTTGCCATTTGAAGCACGAACATGTACGCCTCGCAACATCAACAGTGACAGATGGTATCGAATGTACTTCAAACACATTCTCATTGGCTTTGCTAACTTGCCAAGACCTGCTGTTATTGAACGAATCCATAAGCCTTGTTTCAAATGTAGGACAAATAAGCTCATTCCATTTGTTTGCTTGGTCACGCCGTGCAGACATTTGCCGCATCAACTGAGTACGAATTGTGTCCACCATTTGAGTGATAGGAAGATTACGCGCTTCTTTAATCCAGTTATTAAATGACTCCGCCGCATTGGAAGTCATCTCCCCATAACGCATGCCCCTGCACAATATCACAAACATTTTACACCCCGAAAGTTAACAGGTTTGAACACTCACGTTGACTGATGTGAACATTAACACCATTCGCAGTGGACATTAACATCAACTTACACGATGCACAGATGTGAACACTAACATCAACTTAAATGACAGAATGATGAGAATGTTAACAACAGCAAAATATGACAACTTGTTTGAACATTCACATCATTCAAATGAGTCATTGCTATCAGATGTGAACATTCACATCACTGACATTGAACGTGAAACACAATTGGAATATTTTTACAAATCGTAACTGATAATTCACATCGCTACCATTTTGACTTGCCCAATGGAACAGTTTATGAAACTGTTATTACCTGAAGTATGAATTTGCCCAGTGCTCAGGTGCCAAGTCCTTGAAGAAATCATGTGCTCGTTGTTTACCCTCCTCTTTTAATTTTGCAAGCTTTTCATGGAACCCTACCACAGTTGGCTCATAAGCACAATCACCCAAACTACTTACTAGGTGATCCCTGAAGCCATTATCAATTCCTTTCATCCGGTCTCTTAAATTGCTCTTCAAGTGCTGTAAGCAATAACCGTGATGACCCGATGGGAACACCTTCGGCATAGCTTCTAACAAGCCAAGATTACGATCCGAAATAAAAGTAATCTTACGGTTACCATCAACAACCTTCCCAAGTTCATGCAAGAACCACGACCAATTCGCCGTGGTCTCCGAATCAACAACCGCAAATGCAACAGGAAACAGACCTACAACACAACACCAATACACAACTGTTCACAGTATTCCAAAATGAATAGAAAACAATATAAACGAAACAGGTCATGTGATTGTTCAGCAATTGATAATGTGAACATTCACATTAACGCCCATCAATAATTCATTTTTGATTGTTCAGCAACTGATAATATGACCAATCACAGTAATGCTCATTAACAGATCAACTGACAGTAGTATACACTGATCTGAATGTGAATGTTCACACAACTATCATTAGCAGGCACAGATGTACAATACTGTGAATGGATCAATGTAAAATAATGTGAATGTTCACATTCCAGGCATCAGCAGACACAGATGTGAACATTCACATCAGTGCATACTAATGTCAATGTTCACAGTACTTATAATTTCTCCATCACTCATTTGTCCGTACTATGCATGTCAATGTGAATCTTGACATGAATATAGAGGTAAAAAAATTACTAACCATTGTTTCCGTCTTTTGCCGTTGCCGCCAGTAGCTGACCTTTGTACTTTCCTTTGAGGAATGTTCCATCCAAGAATAATAAAGGCCGACAAGAATTGAACCCAGAAATACACGCAGCGAATGACACAAAGAAACGACGAAACTGTTGACTACTCGCATCATAGTCAATATTGACATAACTCCCCGGATTGTACCGCATCACCGCATCCGAATACCACCGCAGCTGGTCAAACGATAATGAGTGATCTCCATGAATACTAGCCTTTGCTTTCTCCACAGCCAACCATACGACGTGGTAACTCACATCTAGCCCATAATCCCTCTTCAAAATAGTAACAACATCACACGGCCGAGTCAACGGCTTGTCCCTCACAATTTCAGATATGGTACTCGACACCAAATCCGAACTAACTCGTGGATTCTTCGATGTTCGGACATCCGTACCACACGTATGCACATCACTAAAACTCTTGATGTAGAAAAAATCATTTGCTCGTTGTGCTCTACAATGTATAGCCCACAAGCAGCCCCTCTCCTCCCGCATCGCACACACAGCAGTAACTCTTGTTGTCTCGTTCTTCACATATGTAAACTGAAACCCACATTGGATGGCGTACTTACATAAAACGTCACGAAATTCTTGTGCACCTCCAACAAACCGTTGTCCCACATGCGTAATACCATTTGCCCAAGAGGCTGACAACAACACCTTCTCGTTATGGTGGCAAAATCTTCGTAATGCATCAATTTCTTCCTCAACCCCCACACGAACCAATCCCAAACTAGTCGACTGAACAGTACCACTTTTCAACTCAACCACAACTTCTACATGTTGTACCCCCATTGATTTAGCAAGCAGTAACATGTTCTGAAATTCTTCCTCATTGTCCAAATCACACTTCCTAATCCCAGGTAGTTTACAGAACAGTGAAATAGAACCAGCAGACAACTCATCCCATTTCTCACACAAACACTCCACCAAACGAGAATAACACATTGCGCGGGCAACATTTATTACAGTTGTACTGCAACCATATGTACACACCAACAGCATAAAGGTATCCATCTCCTATAAAAACACAAAAACCACAACAATGAACATTAATATAAATCAATATGAAAATTCACTTTGTGCAGAAAATGGATGAGAACGCGTACAGCAGAAGTGCTAAATCCATGCTTCAGAATACGAAGATGTGAACATTCACATTGTTGTTAACAACATGTCAACATTAAGGAAACATCAAAGTAAAATGACAAAATCAACAATCTTCACATCATATTCGCGCGATGTGAACATTTACATTCAAACAGACACTCTAAATTATATGACACACACAGAGCCTCATTCAGCAAACATCAATTTCAAATGAGAACATCCACATTCTTCACATAATCCACATTAACAAATTGTTAACATCCACATTGACCTACATACTGATAATCAAATCATCTACAGAGATCCTCATTACGCATGCGTCCAAGTAAAATCAGAACTACACATTTAATCAAAATCGACATCAAAAATCACATTGTGCAACTAATCAAAAATTACTACGTGTACAGTTCAGGTGCTAAATCCATAATTCACAAATACAAAGATGTGAACATTCACATTTATATTAACAAGATGCCAAAATTGCAAACATCAAAGTAAAAATGAGAACACCAACAAACTTCACATAATATTAACAAAATCTGAACATTTACATTGAAACATACACTCTGAATTATATCACACCACACAGAGCCTCATTAAGTAAACATCAATTTAAAATGAGAACATCCACATTCTTCACATAATCCACATTAACAAAATGTCAACATTCACATTGCCATATGTACTGATAATCAAATCATATACACAGATCCTCATGACGCATACAACTAACTAAAATGAGAACTAACACTGTTCTTCACATAATATGAATGTACTCCTCTCCACATGACGACGTAAGAAGCATATAATTGAAAAGCCAGCGCATCCAAATCACATCAATCAAAAAACAGAGCATCTGCTTCATCATACAAATGAACTGAACATTTATTCACAATCAAATTGATACTAACCTTAACCATGCAATCCTACAATCCTCCAGAAAGTCGAACACAACTGATTCGAACTACTTAAAGCTCGGAAAATGTGACAGCCGAACAGCTACCTCTTCGTCATCTTCACTCGCAAACCACAGAACCAGAACCAGACTAGAACACCAACAATGAAACCCTAGCACCACCAATCCTTCGAACGAGTATGCAAAACATAAACGTATCTCTTGGAATTGGCTTGACGAAGAGAAACGTAAAATGGAAACTGCCAAACTGAATCACCGAGAAAACAGCCACGTAAACAGCCACATATTATGTAAATGCGTATAACACTGTACACATACATATATATATATGGGGGGCAAAATAGTCCAGTAAAATATGTTAAATTAGGAAAATGGACCTTATGGAATAAAAAGAAAAGTTCATGGGACTAATCAGGTTATCATATTCTTTAGTGGACCTAATGGGTTATAACAACTCTAGAATGGATTTATCAATAAAAATCTCTTTATACTTTGTTACGTTACTTAGTTGACTTAAAAAGGACAAACTCAATTGTTTTTTAAAAATTTAAGGGTTATTTAGTCTAAATAGGCCTGAAAATTTAAAAAATAAATTAAAATTAAAAACATTTTACTAAGGCTTGTTCGGTAATAGGGTTTTTTAGTAACTTTTTGATTAAAATATGATATAAAAAATTAGTATGTTTAGGATGATTTTTTAATTTTTTACAAAAAGATGTGCAAAAAATAGAGAAAAAAAAGAATATTTGACTTTTTGTATAAGCTGTTGAATTTTTTATTTTTTTAATCACTTTGTGACTTTTTGACTAAAAAAACTATTTGCCAAACGAGACTTAAATATGAAAAGAACACACACACACAAAAAAAAAAAAAAAAAACCCAAAAAGGGTCAACCAAGTAAGGGATTTTTTTTTTATTCACCCAAAAAAAAAAAAAAAAAGTAAGGGATTTTGAAATGACAATAATGAATAGTAAAAAACAGTGCTTTTAACACAGGCAAGATACAACTAAGAAAAATGCTTGGGAGCACTAATTAGTGCTCTCACTAATTAGGTGGCAGTGGGTCCCGTCATGAATGATGTGATGTTTTGGTCTTGGAGTTGTAATTTTTTTTTATTTTTTTTATTTTTTTAATGCATTAGTGCTATTAGTGGTGATATTTTTAGTGGGATGAATCATTGTTGTACAACTAAAATGGGATGATATTATTTGTAGAATATAATATTCACAACTATATATTTAAAAAAATAGTATTTAAAATTTTGTACAGAATTAAAATATGTGAATACAATTCATTTTGTATACGGCTCAAAATATACTAATTTTGAATTTGCACTTTACACTTTATTTTATAATAAAATTTTGTTAATCATATATAAAATAAAATTTATTTACATATTTCGTTGTTCATAAATTTTTGCATAATTTTCTCAAGTTTGTAAATATGATTTGAATTGAAGTTTAGAAAAAATATCAAAATTATTGAACATTAGAACACAAGACTCAAAAAGTCAAATTATTGATTTTAGATATGAAATCAAAGGGCTCATGAGTCATCTGATGGGGTCCATTTACATTTGCATTTACATTGTAGAAGAAAGTACCTGGGATCTATTTTGAACCATGTCATCTGTGTGGACTCCATTTTAAACTAATTTCTGTATTAAAAAAAGCATTAGTTGACTAAAATAGAAAATATGTGTTCTCTTTATGTCCTTTAAATTCTTCATTCTGTTTCTCTCTCTCTCTCTCTCTCTCTCTCTCTCTTTTAATTTCTAAATTTATTAGATTTATTCATTTTGGCATGTTTTGAGTAAATATAAGAAATTACATGCTAAAAGAAGGATGTGCAAAATGATGGCTATAAAATCTCTAAAAATAACCATTTATAATATACTTTATTTTATATAATATTTTATTTTTCAACTATGAATCTTTATCACTTTAATCTCTTAAACTAAAAATTGTTACAATTTGCTATCTAAATATTCTAATTTGTTTCAACCTCAACATTCTATTAAAGTGACATTGTGAGTTGTATATGTTAATTTTATAAACAAAAAACTCATTCAAAATAGATGAATAACTCACTCAAAATAGATGACTATTTTGTTTTCTCCATCCCCCCACCCCCCACACACACGCATGCACGCATTTCTTGATAGGAGATAAGAAGATACACACCCTTTAAATATGTACCTTATAATTAAAAAATAAAATGATATAATTTCATATTTTATGAGTCTTAACTAAAACAAAAAATGTCATAACTAAACACAACATAAGACATAACTAAAAAATTCATGAGTCATAACTAAAGAAAAAAATAATCTAACTAAAGGTGTATATGATACATCATTTTCAAGAATGTGTATATTAGAATTTCTCCTCTTATATATATGTAAATAAATTAGCTTTTGAACAAACATTTTAATCATCAAATTGACATATATAGCTCAAATATCACTTTTTCTATAATCTTTTCACAGCAAAAGACAAATACAAATAAGATGATTATGGAAGTGAAATGTAGTAATTTTTAGTTGAGGGAGGGGTCAAAAGTATAATTTTCTCTTGAAAAACCTAAATGACAAGATAAAAATTATTTTATTTTACTTGATGTTATCTTGCTTTTTTTAATATAGAAAACTAAATGACAGAGATAATGTTACCGATCAATTCAAAACAACTAAAATATTAGACTACTAATATTGTGCTTCAATGTCACTTTCCTAAAGTTTATTAGTACAATCTTCATATATGCTTTCACATGAGGTTGAAGTTTACTATTGCATTCAAAACTCAAATTAAAAAAATACATAAATAAATTTAAAAAAAAATTCTCTAAAGTTACCTAAAAAATAACCATTACCACTTGGGGTACTAGGCTTATGATAGTGCCATATTAGTTTAAAAAAAATTAAAATTAAAAAATCAAAGCAATAATCATTGAGTTCTCCAATACATATAATGTCCTCAAAGTTGTTGGCACTTGAGGGTTTAGTCACTTGCTTTTGAACAAATCTAAAACAACTTTAAGTGTTAAAAGTTGGGTCAACCATTACAAAGTTCCCCTTTACATCATTTGTGCATGGATAGGATGTTTTTCAAATTTTTTTATAATTAAGATTAAGAATTATTTATAACAACATGCATAAATTAATTAGGTATTGAATTCATATTCGTAGTGCCTTAATCCTATCATTGTTTTTGTAATCTTCAACACTAATGATTCGTCATGCTATATAAATTGGTAAATGAAAGGTCAACTATATATAATATATGTGAAATAATTACAATTAAATATACTATGTAAGAAGGATAGTAAATTGGGGAAAATAGAGAAGAATACTTGATTGAAAAGTCTAAACAATACACTATATATTTAGTTTAAATAATTACTTTGAGTTTAATTGTGTGTTTTGTGCAATAAAAAATATTATTTTGTCACTAATCATATATTAGTGTGTACACATGCTTATCTAGGGGAGGCCACCATCTTATATACATTTTTTACTTTCTTTTATTTATAATTTTTCCCTTGGACTTTCTCACTTACCATACGTTCACTCAAATAATGGTTTAATTAAGAGCCAAATGAAGCTCTCCCATGTCAATGTATAGAGAAGATTTTAGGGTTTATGCATCTAATTAAGTTATTATTGTCAAGAATTTTACATGCACAGAAAATACACAAAAAATAGTACAATTTTTTTTTTTTAAAAAATTATTCTGAGTGTGATGAGGACTACATTTAAAATCAATATAGACCAAATTGATTTTTCTGCACACATAACTTTTCTAAATTCGATAACATATCTTTAATATGACTACTGATAGACTTTCCTGGTTATGTTAATTAGCACAATTCTTTTCAAAGCGTTTCTCTTATCCGGAATTAAAAACAAAAGCCAAACTTGTATAAATTAATGTTTGGTACACATAATCTTTGTTAGGAGATTCACATATATAGAATAATAGCATATCCTATTTGATCACTTAAAGAAATAAAAGGTTGAAACAACTGTATAGGACTCTAGAACAAATGTTTTGTTTTATTTTATTTTTATTTTTTAAAATAGTTTAAGGATTAATTTGCAATGCTATGGGTTTATTAATTGAGTAGGTGAGTTTTGGGGTCCAGTGCACATTGTAGGGAGAAGAAAAAAAAAACGAATAGTTTTATAGAAGTGTGCTGTGATGTGGTTTTGACTAATAAAATGTTTTTAAAATTGTTTACGTGCCGTTGAGGATCGGCACTGCAACTAGCACTGATAATCCCATACCATCTACACTCTACTATATTATTTTTATTAATTTTTATTTTATTTCTCTATATATATGGGAGAGTTTTTTATTTTTATTTTTTATATATTGGTATGTAAGAGAGTTGGGGAAGTAACCATCATATGAAACTTCATCCCCCATTTGTTCCAATAGATTAGTATGCTTATAGGGTTTCGAATGAATCAAATTATTTGAACATGACTTGTATTTAACTTGTTTTAAAATTAAAAAAAAAAAGGTTGTGATTATTAGATTAAATTTTTTTTTTTTTATAAATACTATGCATGAAGGATCTTACAAAAATAAACTACTCATATCATTGAAACGGGACCTATGGTGGACACGGGCCCCTTAACTGAACTCTTTTTTTCTTTTTTCTTTTTTCCTTCAAAATTTAAATTTACCCTAAAAATCTATTTTAATAATTTTTTATTAAAAAAATCATCTCCAATCTTTACTTCTTCTTTTTTGAAATTTCATCAAATTTAAATAAAACCACGATTGTTGAAAATTGAATGAAGGATTTAGTTCATCATTGATTTAGTGAAAAATTAAAATGGTTGGAGCACATATTCAGTCATTTTTTTCATTAAATTTGAAATTGATAAAAAAATTAGTAAATAATTAGAGATCCTCCAACACCTAATATTTTTTTTTATATTAGTAGAAACAAAAAGTATGTCATGGCTTAAAAAATGAAGGTTTTCACCAAATGATGGTGATATGCAAGAGTAGATGTATGAAAATGACTCCAAAATAAACAAATTTAAATATGCCATGGGGTATATATATTATACAATGGCTAAATATTAAGAAGATTTGGAAAATTTATTGCAATTGCATGAAGGGATGATCTTTGCAGAAGGCAAAATTGAATTTGAAGACTTTGATATATAATTGAATTCAAAACATTAATTAGTGTGTTATCTATCAATCCTATGAGGGTCTGTAACCTAACTCATATCATATATCTTAATCACTCTCTCACTGTGGCTTTGTTTGAATTTGTAGTATGACCCCACCCCCCAATTGACCTACTACACAAAGAGTGAGACATTTGTTTGGTTTCAAAAGTCCTCTTCTTTGTTCTTTCATTTTCCCTATTTGAATTTTGAAAAGTAAATTAGACGTCTTCAGTTTATTCTTTTGTGTTTTTTTTTTTTTTGTTTTTTTCTACTAAAAATCAAGGTCTGAGTTATGATTCTAGATTCTTTAGAGTGATTTTTTAAATGATTAGGATTTAATTTTATAAAAATTGAAAATATAATTATCAAAAGTTGAGAATATAATAGTCTTATAAAAAATCACTTTATTGGACTTGGATTATTTGGTAATGTAAATTTGACTTTTTGAAATTAATACATAATTGTGAAAATAGTTTACTAACAAGTGCCTTAGAGTACAAGGAAAAAAATTTAAAACATAATACACTTTTCACCAGTTTTTAAACCTTTTTTTAAACATTTTCGCTATTTTAATTTTTTTTTGTACATAAATCTCAGTATTAAACAATATCTTAAGGTTATGTTTGTTTAGACGGACTGGATAAGCGGAAATTATAATCCATCAGGCTGTTAATCCTGGGATACATAGTCCTGGACTATTTGGATGAAAATGATATATATCACATTTTTGTTTAGTTATGAGATTCGATATCAGAAAAAAAAAAAAAAAACTATTCTATTGAATCATGTGTTTGTTTGGGATGCTATAAAGAAGCATAAATATTCAAAAGACTATTTTATCCTTTTGAATTATTTACTAAGTAATAAGAATACTAGATCTGAGTTATAAATTATATATATATATATATATATTTTTTTGGCTAGAACTTTTAAAAAATTAAATAAATAGAACATCAATAATAATTAATTAAATAAATTTTATTTTATTTTTAATTGAGACTTTTAAATTTTATTTTGTTTTACTAAGTACAATAATCCAAAAGATCAAAAATGTCATTTTACCCTTAAATCCGGAGGAGTTACCCCCCCCCCCCCATGGAACACAATAATCTCCCAAATAAAGGGTTGATAGTTCAGTTAGACTATTAGTCTAGCTTACATTTTTGAACCGGACTATTACATGAAATGGACATTAAGTCCTGTCCTATCCTCTAATCTCCCTAAACAAACAACACCTAAGAACAAGGGTTAGTATTTGCCTGAAACGAAGATGACACCCAACAGGCCCAATTAATTAAACCCATCTTTATGTGGAGATCTTTTTGAAGCCCAATCCATAACGCGTTTTCCACATAAATTATACTTATTTCCCTTTTTAGTGGGTTTTTTCAACATTTTATTTTTAATATTTTTAAGATCCTTTAATTTAGATGGACCTAGAAATGAAAAAAAAATTGACTCAAAATTAATTAATTTTTTACTACAAACAAAATAAATTGACAAAATAAATGAAACTTCTTTGGAGTTTCTTTATTTTTTTATTTTTTTTATACCCAGAACACTCCCAAGACAGGATCCTTAAGATCCACTCTTATAAGCCAAACTGGGGGAAGCTAGCCGATCTATCTAAACCATTAGACTTCCACTTGAGTAGTAGGGGATTCGAACCCTGATCAGTAAGGAGAGGAGCATACTCCCTTACCAACTAGGATGCCCCGTGGTGGTTTATTTTTTATTTTAAACATTGCTTGCATCAGAAACCAACCCATTTGACCTAAGATCTATATATCATCATGATGTGGTGATGAAGACAGGTAGACCATGACTTGGGATAGTAGCATGGTCTGAATGGAGTCCAATGTGTCCACACCCTGAAAAACACAACACATTTGGACATTCACAATCACAGATCAAAAATTTGTTCGAAACTTCCTATTAATCTGAACAATCATTTTCTTCCCCTCATCTTTGGGAGGGACACACACATACACCTGGCACCATGGTTACCCTCTGCCCTCTTCCAAATGCTAACTACAACAACAACAAATTGACTGGTAGAGAGAGACCTTGCTTCTAATTTTTATAGTTTTGTCATTACTTTCACACCTTTCCATTTTTGTTATATGGCTCCTGTTTGGACACTAGGAAAGTTTTTTTTTTCTTTTTTCTTTATCTTTTTGCTTGTAGGTATAGCTACAAATTCAGAATATGAAAACTAGCTGTTATTTGTTGCACAATGCTTCGCAGCGTTAGAGTTGTATAATTTTTATTTAGAGAATGCTAAAAATGTGTTAAAAAAAAATAAAAATATTGATATATGAAAGTGTATGAAAATTTGTGAAAAGTGTATTAGAATTTTAACTTTTTTGATATTATTTGACTCTTCAACGCTCACTAGACGGTTGTTCGCAGGACTTTTTTTGTTTTGATACATCAAATTCGTAATCTGAGAGGTTTGATTCTTGCCTAAGAAAAATATAACCCATGGCATGACCTCTACGGCAACCCTTTACTCTCTCTTTAAATTTTTACCTATTAAAAATAAAGTCATACTAATGACAACTTAATAAAATTTTCAATTAAGAAGTTAGATAGTATTATTGAGGCAATTTTATGTGAGTGTTTTAAGAGACAATATAAGATCTATTAATTAATAGGGTAGAGGGTTGCTCCAAGAGCAACTGATAATTTTTCCAATAAGAGGAAGAAAATAATAAAAAGTTATATACCTGTTTGGGTAAAAATCTGACCACACTGCCCGTTTAGTGATCAGCAGCTAAGCACCGGCAGAATAGATGGCTCCAGCAACCTGTAACAGAAAAGAAAAGCTCCGGCGGTGGTTCTTCCACCCGGGGGCACTCCGACGATCAAGTCAGTATGATTCTCAAGGATAATCAAGTATTAAACTGAATACTCAAAGTATGAATTACATACCTTAGACCCACGGGGGTGCCTCTCTTTTATAATATACTCAATCCAAGTCCAACTAGAAGTACGACTTCTATGAACTCCAATCTTAGTGCTTACTCTGGACTCTTTAAGAGATAGAGATAAACTCCCTAAGAGCTTTTATCCTTATCTTAACTAAGTCCCTTCTTTGCCTTAGGACTCTTGTCCCTTATCTTCGGATTCCGACATCTTAGGAGATGACCTCGGCTTCTCCGAGATTACCTCGGCTTCTCCGAGATTACCTCGGCTTAACTACCAGGGCACGTGGCACCTCGGCTGACACGTCGGCGTCGCCATGCCACGTGTTGGTATTCAAAAAATATGTCCCCACAACTGCCCCCTAGGTTCTATTACCTCGGCATTCTGAGGTGATGGAACCTATTCCGATTTTTTTTTTTTTTTTTACTTCCTTTCTGAATAATGGTTCAAGAAGACTGCTTTGCCAAGGTTATCTTCTTTCAGCCGACGTGTTCTCTTCGGAGAACGAGGCTTCGGTCGTACTCCCCTATGCACATGAGCTGTCATTCATGTCTAACTGTTTCTCCCACGTGTTTCGTCTTTGTTTGAGCGTGTCAGTGACGCGCCTGGAAGCTGTCTGTTCGTTCGTCTGCGCCGTCTGACGCGTGCGTTACCCTAGGCGCAATAATTGCCCTATTTTTGCCGCCGTTTCAAATTTTTGACAAAACTTCTTTTGCCTCTATCTTTTCTTCACTTTTTCTTTTCATCTTCTTTACTCTTTTTCTTCCGAAAGCTCGTTCTTCCTCTTCAAATCTGCCATTGCTTCAATTTCTTCTCTGGAACTGTTCTTAGTCCCGTATTTCTTGCAAAGCCTTTTTTGCTGTCGCAACTGGTTTCTGGATTCAACGAGTATTGCCTTGGCTTCACTTCTCCTGGTAAGACCCCTTCCTTTAATTTCTTTTATTTTCTTTATGCGCTATTGTCAGTCTGTTGCCATTGCTGATCTTACTCGAGGTCTGGGATCTATTTGTATCTTGAATTTTGTGGCTATATTTTGAACCTCTATGTTTTTCCATCATTCTCTCTGCCGCTGTTCTTGATTTTTTCCTGTACCTCTATTGTTTCTGAAAATTATACCTCTGTTCTTGAATCTGAAACCTCGTTTTTGTTTTCTCTTTTTTGTATCTGCCCCAGATCTGTGCCCCCGATCTTTATCTTAATAGTTCGTAGATTTGGGATTTGTCTGTAGAACCCTTAATCTTTAGGGAAACCTGAAAAACGCCCGTCTTCTGAAACATATTCCTCTTAATTTAGGTCGACACAATGGGTATGTGGAGGCACAGGGTAAATACCCCAACAAGTCTTGAATACTTTAGGCAAGAATTCTCTATCCCAGCCGACGTTCATCTTAAGCTGGCTGGGGATAATGACACTATCGTGCCTACAGACCATACAATGCCTTTTCCAGTAGTTGCTTTTATCGAATGTGGACTTCGGCTTCCACTCGATCCCCTTTTTCGTCAAGTTCTCTATTTCTATAAGCTAAACCCCATGCAACTTACTATCAATTCCTATAGGATAATTAATGGTATTATAGCCTTAGCTAGGCAGGAAAACCTCAGAATCACCCTCGCCGACCTTCAATATTGTTATACCATGTGCCCTCTTGATCTGAAGGATAGGGGTTTTGTATATTACCTTAAGCCGAGATCCACTCAGTACAAGATTATAGCCGACCTTCCAGACTCCAACAAGGGGGCTGGAGATGACTATCTTATTGCCTCTGGAAATTGGGAATTTGGCCCAGATGAAGATGTCCACCTTTACCCTCTTCCTCGAACACTTACAGAGGGCAAGAGTAAGAGCCCTGAGTCAACACTTAGTTGTTTTTATTCAACACTTAAATACTTTTGTTGTTTCTGACGTCTGATTCTTTGCAGATCTTCATCAACCACCGAAAAATTTTCGTCAATCCTTCTTCCCAGGACCAGATCTGAGAACACTTCTTGGTCTTCCAATCCTTAAACGAAAAGCCCCAGTATTATTAAACTTTGTCCCCACACACAAATCCATTTTACCCGACATCCCTCGAAAAAGGAAGAAGAGTCTCTCTCCACCAACAGCCACAACCTTAACTGCTTCTACATCTCGGACAGATCAAGAGTCCACATCTGACCCAGCCGATCTTCCATCAACTTCGGCCCCCTTCTTAATACCAATTCCTGAACGTAAACGCCGACGAAGGCTAGTAAAGACTGCCGAGATGGTTCGTCCGAGGCCTGTCGTCCAAGACCTTCTCGCCGATATTCCAACTGATGCCGAAGCCGCACCGGCGCAATCAACGCTCCCTCCCAAACAAAAGAGAGTAAAAAAGGCTCAGCCTAAGGCCAAGGCTACAGACGCCGAGGCTGAGGATGCTCTGCCGATTTCGAGGCTAGCTGAAAGCAAAAAATCAACCTCTACTTCAACCAAAAGGTCTGCTGAGGGCCAACCCTCAGGATCTACACAAACAAAGAGGCCAAGGTCATCGTCTGCGACGACCTCGGCTTCAAAGAAGCCTGACGTCCCATGGGCCCCTGATCTTTCTCTGGAGGACAGGCCTATCATGGCTAGTGAAAGTGCTGATGATATCAACGTTGCTGTCGCCCTTAGCACCGCTCTTCTTCTACCGAATGACTTGGAGCGAAATGCCAAGTTCAGTGAGTATGAAAATTACGCTCTGATGCTCCAACACTCTGCTCAAGTAAGTATTTCTATTTGTATTTATGTTTCTTCCTTCTTTTTCTTTCTGAGAAAATTTTCTGATACTTCTGTTTGCATTCAGGCTATCCAACATGCCCACTCATTTTCAATGCAATCCTTTGAGAATCGTCAAAGATTGGTTGATATGAAGAGGGAAGCGACCTCAATGAAGAGAGAATTAAGGGCTCTTGAAGTAAAAATGAAGAAACTAGAGGATCAAGCCGAGGCTGCGACGAAGAACCAAACCTTAGCTCTTGAGAAGGCCGAAGCTGCTGAGGCCGTTAAAAAAGTAGCTGAAGCCGAGAAAAGGGAGGCCGAGGCTCAGAAGGTCCAAGCGCAAAAAGAACTTCAACAAGCTCTGGCCACCAAGGAGGCCGAAGTCAAGGAGGCCGATGAAAAGGCCTATGCTCAAGGCATGGCCGACGTTGCAGAAGAATACAAACTTCAAGTCAGGCAGGCATGCAACAGGGGATTTTCCCTTGGTTGGATGTCTCTGATAAAGAAGCTTGATCTCCCTGCTGACTCGCCATTGCGCCAAGTTGATGCTAATCTTCTACCATTTCTTCCTCCAAGTCAAGCTGAGGATGAATCAGAGACCGAGGTAGAAGCTGAGGGTGAAGACGAAGAGAAAGATGAAGGTGAAGCCTTGGTGAGAAAACCCAAGGGCGCTACTGAGGCCAAGTCCTTTCCAGCTGAGCAAATTTTAGACTTAACTCAAGATGAAGTGGGTGATGAGGCTGAGGAAGTGCCCAGGGAACCTGTTCAGGGGTGTCCATCATCTGACCTTCTTCTGATTGACAGAAGTCTTGACACAACTTTAGCAGAGATAGATGCCGAAATACGAGCGGAGAAGGTGGCCGAGGATATTCCAGCTGAATCATCCGAGGTTCCAGTTTCTGCTGCTGCTGATGTTCAAGAGTCTTGATTTTCCCTTCTTTTTTTTCTGGATTTTGGACTTTGTTTTTTCTTTTAATTTCTGAACAATGTACATTCCTTCTTATGGCCGATGTGCCTTTTTCAGTATGTAATTGCAACTGTTCTTGCAATGGATATTTTTGATCTTGTGATGTTCTGTTGCTTGCTTCTGCATAGTTCTATACTTAGAAATTTTTGCATGCTTTCTTTGTGCAATCTTCTCGGGGCTACATACCCTGGGTATAACTGCAAGGCTTTTACTTCGGCGAGATACTGACCTGCAAACCTTGTATAAATTCTGTCAAGAACTAAACATATACTACTCAATGTATACTTTTGGCTTTTTTTAAGTTTTCAATAAGTATTTAAACAATGATTTCGTTCTAACCTACTTGTAAATTGCTACAAATTTCAACAAGTGTTTAAATAATATACTTAACCTTTGCATCGACCCGTTAATTTTCTGTATACCTCAGCGGGTGATCATACGTCGGCTTAACATAACCTTGTAAATGGCTACAACTTTCAACAAGTGTTAAGCATCTTCTCTAGGGTTCAGACAACCCACATATTGCTATGAGAACTTACGCAATAACCTCGGCCTATCTTCGACTTGTAAATTGCTACAAATTTCAACAAGTGAAGGTAGGGAATCAGCTTGATTCCAACTTGTAAATTGCTACAAATTTCAACAAGTGGATCAAGGAATAACATCGGCTTAACTTCAACTTGTAAATTGCTACAAATTTCAACAAGTGAAGATAAGGAATCAGCTTGATTCCAACTTGTAAATTGCTACAAATTTCAACAAGTGGATCAAGGAATTATATCGGCTTAACTTCAACTTGTAAATTGCTACAAATTTCAACAAGTGAAGATAAGGAATCAGCTTGATTCCAACTTGTAAATTGCTACAAATTTCAACAAGTGGATCAAGGAATAACATCGGCTTAACTTCAACTTGTAAATTGCTACAAATTTCAACAAGTGAAGATAAGGAATCAGCTTGATTCCAACTTGTAAATTGCTACAAATTTCAACAAGTGGATCAAGGAATTATATCGGCTTAACTTCAACTTGTAAATTGCTACAAATTTCAACAAGTGAAGATAAGGAATCAGCTTGATTCCAACTTGTAAATTGCTACAAATTTCAACAAGTGGATCAAGGAATAATATCGGCTTAACTTCAACTTGTAAATTGCTACAAATTTCAACAAGTGAAGATAAGGAATCAGCTTGATTCCAACTTGTAAATTGCTACAAATTTCAACAAGTGGATCAAGGAATAATATCGGCTTAACTTCAACTTGTAAATTGCTACAAATTTCAACAAGTGAAGATAAGGAATCAGCTTGATTCCAACTTGTAAATTGCTACAAATTTCAACAAGTGGATCAAGGAATAACATCGGCTTAGTTTGCCTGAGTTTGATATGTCTTCAATAACCATTAATCATACGTGTTGAGAGAATTCTGAAAAGACTTTATTGATAATATCGGCCAAACAATGATGTTTATCTAATGATAGAAGAATTTCAAGTTACAAGTATTCCAAGGTCTGGGTAGTGCTTTGCCCTCATTGTCTTCAAGCCGATATGCTCCATTGCCCAATACTGAAGTAACTCTGTAGGGTCCTTCCCAGTTCGGGCCAAGCTTGCCTTCCCTGGGATCCTTCTTGTTTCCGACGACTTTTCTTAGGACTAAGTCGCCAACTTGAAAATCCCTTGGATTAACCTTCTTGTTGTAAGCTCTGGCAAGCTGTTGCTGGTATACTGCAAGCTGAATTGCAGCCTTCTCTCTTCGTTCTTCCAGTAGATCCAGGTCTCGGGCTAAGAGTATGTCATTGGTGCCATTCTCTACTCCCTGGGTTCTGATCCCTGGGATGCCGATCTCCAATGGGATGACTGCTTCTGTGCCATAGGCCATGGCAAAAGAGGATTCTCCCGTTGATCTTCTCGGCGTGGTCCGATATGCCCAAAGTACGTTGGGCAGCTCGTCCACCCACTTTCCCTTTGCTGCTTGGAGCCTCTTCTTTATCCCATCCAGGATTACTTTGTTGGACGCCTCTGCTTGCCCATTACTTTGAGGAAAACTTGGAGTTGAGAAATAGTTTTTGATCTTGAATTTCGCACAGAAGTTTTTGATAAGTTTGCTGTCGAACTGTGTTCCGTTGTCGGCAACTATTGCTCTTGGAATCCCAAATCTGGTGATTATGTTTCGCCAAATAAAATTCTTGACATCCACATCTCGGATTTTGGCAAGAGGTTCTGCCTCTATCCATTTTGTGAAGTAGTCCGTTGCTACCAGTAAATATTTTCTTTGCCCAGTTGCCTGGGGAAGTTGTCCCACCAGATCCATGCCCCATTGGGCAAACGGCCAGGGGCTGGATACTGGGTTTAGGTCGGCAGCTGGCTGATGTATCAAAGGTGCAAACCTTTGACATTGCTCACATCTCTTTACATAGGCTTCGGCATCCTTTTGCATGTAGGGCCACCAATACCCCTGGGTAATGGCCCTATGGGCTAACGATCTGCCCCCGGCATGGCTTCCACAAATTCCTTCATGGATCTCATAAAGAAAATCTTCAACCTGCAAAGGGTGTACGCACCTTAAAAGTGGTCCAGTGAAGGACCTCCTGTAAAGATGGCCTTCCGCTGTTAGGCTGAATCTGGCGGATTTCAGCCTAATTTTATGTGCTTCTTTGTGGTCTTCTGGCAGCTTCCCCTCTTTTAGGAACGCAATGATTGCATCCATCCAGCTTGGTCCAAGGCCCACGCACATTGTTTCTTGTTCGGTGCTCTGTTTATCTATACTCGGGGCCGACATGTAGTTGATCATAATTGTCCTTGTTTTTCCAGTTTGAATTGAACTGGCCAGGTTGGCTAATGCGTCGGCGTGGGTGTTGTCATCTCGGCTGACTTGGAGTAATCTGCAGTTCTGAAATAGGGCCGCCAGTCGGACGACTTCCTTTGCATATGCCGACATTCTTTCGTCTCTGGCTGCAAATTCTCCTGTTGACTGGTTAACAATTAATTGCGAATCACAAAAAACAATTACCTCGTCTGCCTCTGCTGCTGCTGCTAGCTTTAGTCCTGCAATTAATGCCTCATATTCTGTTTCGTTATTGGAGGCTTTGAACCCCAGTCGGATGGATTGTTCTACAATCTCTCCATCTGGAGATATCAGCAGTACTCCTGCTCCTGCTCCCTGGCGGTTTGAACTTCCATCGACATATAGTCTGAACGAATCGCCGATGTAGATGCTGCATGGTCTGAGCCTTTCTTTCTCTTGCTGTTTTGTCTTTGACTGGGTTTCTTTTTGTTTGTCGGGGTGATGCTCATCTCGGCTCGACGGAGCCTGAGGTGCGATGGCTTCAGGTGTGAGTTCTGCGACGAAGTCGGCCAAAACTTGGCCCTTTATTGCTGTTCTTGGCCTGAATTCTAGGTCAAACTGTCCCAGTGTTACTGCCCATTTTGCTATCCTTCCTGTTAAGTCTCCTTGATGTAATAAGGACTTCAATGGGTGCTCTGTTAGAACCACAATCTTGTGTGCCTGGAAGTAATGGCTTAGTTTCTTTGAGGCCATTACCAAGGCTAGCATTAATTTTTCCAGTGGTAGGTACCTTGTTTCTGCGTTAGCCAAAGTCTTGCTTACATAATAGACAGCTTTCTGCTCCCCTTTTTCCTCGCGGATTAGCACTGCACTGACTGCGTGTTCAGAGACTGCTAAGTACAAAAATAATTCTTCTCCTGGAACAGGGTTAGAAAGGACCGGGGTTGTGGTCAGGTACTTTTTCAGATCGGCTAAGGCTGCTTCACATTCTTCGGTCCACAGGAAGTCTGTGGCTTTTTTTACCAGGTTAAAGAAGGGTCTGCACTTGTCCGAGCTTCTGCTGATGAATCGGTTCAGGGCTGCGGCCCTTCCAGTGAGCATTTGGACTTGCTTTGCCGATGTTGGGCTCTGTAGCTCCAGGATGGCTTTGATTTGGTCTGGGCTGGCCTCTATGCCCTTTCTTGTTACCAGATAGCCTAGGAATTTACCTGACCCAACTCCGAAGGCACACTTTGCGGCGTTGAGTCGGAGCCGATATCTTTTGAGTATGTCAAAGACCTCTTTTAGGTCGGCAAGATGACCTTTTGACTCCTTGGTCTTTACGACCATGTCATCAATGTAAACTTCTACTGTTTTGCCGATCAGATGTTTAAACATCTTTGTTACTAACCTCTGATAGGTTGCTCCTGCGTTTTTCAGCCCAAAAGGCATTACCTTATAACAGTACAGGCCTTTCGGGGTGATGAACGCGGTCTTCTCCTCATCTGGAGGGTACATAGCAATCTGGTGGTACCCTCTGTATGCGTCTAAAAAACTCATCCTTTCGTGTCCCGAAGTGGCGTCAACCAGTTGGTCGATTTTGGGCAGAGGGAAACTGTCCTTGGGGCAAGCTTTGTTGAGGCTGGTAAAATCCACACAAACCCTCCACTTGCCATTTTTCTTTTTTACTACTACTGTGTTGGACAGCCACGTTGGGTACTGGACTTCTCGGATTGCCCTGGCTTCAAGGAGTTTGTCTACCTCTTCCTCCACTGCTTCGACGTGTAATAACGTCGGCCTTCTGGCTCGTTGAATCACTGGTTTTGCCGATCTGTCGACATTCAAACTGTGGCAAGTGACCTCGGGGTCAATGCCAGGCATTTCATAGGGTGTCCAGGCAAATGCCTCTATGTTTGCCCTTAAAAAATCTTCTAGTTCTTTTTCTTCTTCTTTGGCTAGGCCGGAGCCGAGAAGAAAAAATCGTTCTTCGTCGCCCTCCTGGACGAAGATTTTCTTTAGTGCTTCTTCGCTTTTCTCGGTCGGTTCTTTCCCGACGTCTTCCAGGACTTCCATGTCTCCATCTTCAACTTCTGCTTTCTTTGGCTCCTGTATACTACAGGTGGACTTTATTGCTGCCATGGAGCAATTTTTGGCTTGTAGTTGATCCCCTCTGACTTCTTCAATCCCATGCTCCGTTGGGAACCGGAGTAGTTGATGCAACGTCGAGGGAACTGCCCCCATTGCATGCAACCACGGTCTTCCAAGGATGATGTTGTATGGTGAGGGTGTGTCAATGACCAGGAATTCTGTCCTGATCTTCTTAGTGCCGGCTTGTACCTCTAAGCTTGTTGCACCCAGTGGCCATGTTGGCGTTCCATTAAAGCCGACCATCGGGCCGCTGGATTGCTCTAGGTCATCGGGGTGAAGGCCTAGCTCTCTGTAACATCTGACGTACATGATGTCACAGGAGCTGCCTTGGTCTATTAGGATGCGTTTTACTTGGCATTCCCCAACCTGGAGGGATACTACCAAGGCATCATTATGCGGATGTTGGACCAGTTCTAGGTCGGCTTCGGTAAAGGCTATCATTGGCCCTTGGCATTCTTCTGGCCGATGTCTCTTGTCCCCAACTTGGTGGATATGCTGTAAATGTCTTACCCTCTGGGTTTCTCCTCTGACCTCGTTTTCGTTGACCCTTGAGTGGATCACATTGACCACCCTTGGTTCTCCTGCCTGTGGTCGCTGTGCTGGGGGAGGGGGTGCTGCTGGTGCTTGAGGCAACCTTGCCTGTTCTTCCCTTGTTCTGGCCTCATCGACCAGGTCCCTCAGAAGGCCTTGCCTTACTAGGTCCTCCAAGTGTGCTTTTAAGGCCCTGCAACCTTGAGTTGGATGCCCTCCTTCATTGTGGTAGGCACAACGTCTGCCGATGTTTTTTCCCATGAATTCCCCTGGTGCTCTTTCCGGAGCCCTGAAGTATGGTTGATTCCGAATCCGATCCAAGATTTTATGGATTGGGATCCGGAATACCGTGGTTACCGCCTGTTTATTTCTTAATTCTATTTCTTGTCTGGTGGGTCCATTGTTGACTCGGCCTCGCTTTGGCGAGCCGTTTCCCTTTTCTTGCTTCACCTCTTTGTTTCCCGACGTATCTTCCTCGGCCCTGGCGTATTTCTCAATTCGTGCCATGAGTTCTTCCATGCTCTTTGGCAGTGTTTTTGCCAAAGACTTCCGTAGTGGGCAGTCATCTTTCAGGCCGTTCTTGAAAGACACGACTGCTACTTCCTGGTTGCATTCAGGTATTCGGTTGAACACCTCGTAGTATCTCTTCGCATAGGCCCTAAGGCCTTCTTCCTTGGTTATTCTTAGAGCCATCAAAGCATCAACCCTCAGGGGTTGCAGCTTGTTGGTCACGAACCTGGCCACAAACATCTCGGCCAGGCCTTCCCATGTCTTTATACTTCCTTTCGGTAACTTGTGGAACCAATCAGATGCAATTTCCCCAAAGGATGAGGGGAATACCTTGCAGAGCAATGGTTCGTTCCCGCTATATAGTGCCATTGAATTTAGGTATAGCCCAACATGAAAGTTTGGATCTGACTTACCATCATAGATTTGGAACCTCGGCATACTGAACCTCTTGGGTGGTTCGAATTTGTCCAGTTCTACCGAGAAGGCTGTCTTCGGTTTTACTGGGGAGTTTACCTCGGCCTCTGCATTTTGCTGCCTCCTCTTGAGGTAGTCCCTTAAGTCTTCTTTGCTCCTCCCTGGAGCTCGGCTGTCTTTTGATTTTAGTCTTTTTGGTATACTGCTCTCGGCCTCGAGGTGGGTCCGTTTGGGTCTCTCTTCATGGGTTGTGTCAAAGTGGAGTACTTGCCCCTGAACATGTCGATGTTCTTTGGGGTCTGGATTCTTCATGTGTTGCGTCCTTCGGGACTCTTCTTGCCTCGGCCTTTCTCGTCCGACTTCCCTGGAAGGCCGGTGAGAATGCCTTCCGCTCCTGGTATGTTGAGGGACCTCGGGGATTGTTTTTCCTCCACCCTTCTGGGTGTTGGTTGCTGGCATTGGCGTATCTTGCAGCGGGTATGGTGGTTGCATAACATTGTTCTGCATCATGAAGTTGACGACCGACTGGAGGTCCGCCAATTTGTTTGCTAATTCCTTTACTTCCTCGTCTCTGCGTAGGCACCTGTCCCTCCATACCTGGAGGTTGTCTTCATTGTAGTATTTTCCTTGGTTTGATCTTTTTGTTGTGTCACCTTCCTGGATATCGTCGTTCTCCCTGTGACCCTGGTCACGGGCTTCTGTATTGCGATTGTCTCCTTCGGTGTCAAGGTTAATCGGTCTGCTGCTTCCAGAAGGAGCATCGTCCCCAGCGTTTCCTTGTTGTCCGTTACTGGCCATCTATTCTTCCTTCGTTCCCACAGACGGCGCCAAATTGTTTGGGTAAAAATCTGACCACACTGCCCGTTTAGTGATCAGCAGCTAAGCACCGGCAGAATAGATGGCTCCAGCAACCTGTAACAGAAAAGAAAAGCTCCGGCGGTGGTTCTTCCACCCGGGGGCACTCCGACGATCAAGTCAGTATGATTCTCAAGGATAATCAAGTATTAAACTGAATACTCAAAGTATGAATTACATACCTTAGACCCACGGGGGTGCCTCTCTTTTATAATATACTCAATCCAAGTCCAACTAGAAGTACGACTTCTATGAACTCCAATCTTAGTGCTTACTCTGGACTCTTTAAGAGATAGAGATAAACTCCCTAAGAGCTTTTATCCTTATCTTAACTAAGTCCCTTCTTTGCCTTAGGACTCTTGTCCCTTATCTTCGGATTCCGACATCTTAGGAGATGACCTCGGCTTCTCCGAGATTACCTCGGCTTAACTACCAGGGCACGTGGCACCTCGGCTGACACGTCGGCGTCGCCATGCCACGTGTTGGTATTCAAAAAATATGTCCCCACAATACCCTAAAGCATTTTACATATTTTTGTATACTTTTTACACATTTGATACACTTTTTACATATTCACCCTGAGACCATAGTATTATCCTTAAAAAAAATGTACCCTATTTCTTTCATAACAATAATGCTACACTATCACTTTATTTATTTATACCATATTATGTTTTTCATCTTATTTGTCAACACAACATTGGTATAATAGGCGCCACCACTCATGTATATACATCTAATATAATACTGATGAACACATTAAACAATAAAATAAAATAAGATAAGATGATAAAAATAAATAGTCATATTTCTCATTCCCTAATTCTCATGACCAATTCACTCCTATTCTCTCTTCCAACCAACATAACAATTCTTGAAGCGCAACATAAATAATATTAGGTATTATGAAAGAAATATTATGAAATGCTTCATGAAGATTTTCTATCATTTGATTAGTGTGTGATATTTTATTATGTATAATCTAAGAGTGAAGAACCTTTATGAAATTTTTCATAATATTTCTTTTATAATACCTAGTATTACTCGCCCGGTTGAGAACTTCAAAATGCAGATGAGATGAGCTTGTGAAATGGCTTCTTTGTTTGGGCCAGAGCCTGTGGGATTTGCTAGAGTTGGATCCGCTGAAAGGCAATTCACGTGGCCCAATATACATCGGGCTTCATGCCTCTGAATTCGGGCTTCTCAAAAATTGGTCCCAAAACATCGCCTTGGGTTGTTTATTTTCGGCCACTAATATAGTTTTATACAATTATTTTTTAAATATAATGGTGCCGTTTAGTAATACTTACGTTTTCAATTTTCTATTTATATTTACAAAAATTTAAAAACACAAATAAAAACTTGTTTGGTAAAATTTTTTATTTATAAATCAGTGGTCTCAGTTTATAAATTTGGCCAAAAAATGAAAACACATAAAATGTGTTTCCAGTTTGAGTTTTCAATTTTTTTTTTTACCACCCAATACTAGCCACCACCCGCCACCATTTTCCACTATTGTCTTCCGCCACCACCGCTAACCACTCACTCCCACCACCACCACCACCACCACCACCACCACCACCACCACCACCACCACCACCACCACCACCTACCACCTACACCTATCACCACCACTCACCACCCGCCACCACCCACCACCTACTTGCCACCACCACCCACCCCTCGCCGCCACCACCACCACCGCCACCACTCACCATCCACCTGCAACCACCATCCACCACCTACCACCACCAACCACCCACCACCACCACGATCACCCGCCACCACCACCCATTACCTACCACCTACCACCACCACCACCTACCACCCACCATCGTCACCTACCCACCCACCACCCGCCACCTACCTGCTACCTACTTGCTACCACCCGTCACCATCTGCTATCCGCCACCCACCTGCCATCATCATCCACCACCCGCTGCCACCACCACCACCACCACCACTTACTCGCTACCACCCACCACCCGCCACCGTCACCCACCCACCCGCCACCGTCACCCATCACCCACCCACCACCACCTACCACCACCCGCCACTCACCTGCCACTACCATCCATCGCCCGCCACCACCACCACTCACTTGCTACCACCGACCACCCGCCACCGTCACCCACCCACGCACCACCACCACCCGTCACCTACCCGCTACCACCCACTATCCGCCATTTACCTGCCACCACCACCACCACCACCACCACCACCCACTCGCTACCACCCACCACCCGCCACTGTCACCCACTCACCCGCCACCAGCTACCCACCACTCACTGTCACCACTTTCCACCACCGTCTTCCCCCGCCACTTGCCACCATTGCCATTTCTCACTTTTTTTTATATTTTTAATTTTTTTTAAATATTTTGTCAATTACCAAACTCGTTTGTAGTTTATGTTTTTTTAAAAATAAACAAAAACCAATTTATAAAATTTTGTAAATATAAACTGAAAACGTAAACGTTACCAAACATGCCCAATAAAATTAAAATACCAAAATATTCAATATCACTCATTTCCAACTTTAAAATTTGATTTAATTTTTTTTAACTCTCGTAACTCACTAATTGTTATGTTTTATATGTTATACCATCTTGCATTTATTAGTACCGTCCTATTTAAAAATAAAAATTTACTTTAATATTACTTGTGATCTTGCGAACCCCTCAATTTTTCTCGTCTCAGCATGGAATGAGAGAACGGGACACCACCGACCCCCACTCTCTTATCTTTTGTCATTTTTAAAGTAATTTCAATAATGTGCTATGTATTAGAATTGTTTGGTGCAACTTGTACAAACTGTTTATAATATTTTTTTTGTGCAATTTAATTTTCAGCTTATAATATTTATTTTGGAAGCTTAAAGTAATCTTTTTCAAAGTTTTAATTTTTGCTTTCCAATCATCAACTTTCAATTCATAAGAAGTCGCACCTAAAGACTTATTTGATAATACTGTGATAAACACCTATCAATTGGCAGAGTGTGGTTCACATAAAATAATAAGAAAGGGAAAAGAAATACATAATATTCAATTTTGGAAAAAACTTGTTGGGGAGTTTGAATTTTGAAATGGGGTCCTAGGATGAGGCTTTCATTATCCACCATTCATCCTCTAGGAAGATAAAACCAGGAATTAAAAAAAGGGAACCCTCCTTTTTTCTCTTTTGAGATGATATTTGCCTCTTTGGTTTGAGCGACCACCACAAAGAGTGAATAAGGACATCCTCCTTTTTCTTGCTATGGCACTGAGAATGTGGGCTTCTTCAACTGCTAATGCACTTAGACTCTCTTCTGCTTCCAAAGCTCCTCTCTCTCCTCTCCCTGCCTTTTCTCTCTCTAGATGCTTCTCTACTGGTACTCTCCTTATCATTTCATTTCATTTCAATGCTCTCTCTCTCTCTCTCTCTCTCTCTCTCTCTCTCTCTCCTTTTCAAGCTTGCAGCGCAGTATGGGCTCAGATGACACAATTTTTTATGTCATATTAATTACAGTTATTAAATTATTTGTGAATTCCAAAATACTGGAATCTCAAGGCACAATCCTATTACTATGAATGTTTTGCAATAAAACACAGAGAATTTTGAAACAGAGGATTCCATGCCCAAACTTAGTGGTTCCAGAGCTCATCTCTCTCCTGCCTTTTTTCTCTCCACTTACAGTCCTTTATTTATTTTAGTTTTTAGAGAGAAGAGAAGTAACATGGGAATTGTTTTATTTTTTCTTTATTTTTATTTTTGTATTTGCAGTTTTGGATGGGTTGAAATATGCATCTTCCCATGAATGGGTGAAGGTTGAGGGTTCTGTGGCTACAATTGGTATCACTCATCATGCTCAGGTTGCTGTTATTATTACTGTTATTTTATTTATTTATTTATTTATTTTTTGGTGGGACATCTTACAGTAGATGTAAAACTGCTACAATGGTGGCTGTCATTCTGTTCATTACAACAATACTGAGCCAATTGAGTTGTGTTGTGTTGCTTTATAAGCAAAGCCCTTTAATAACAATCACTAGTACCAATTATTCTTGTTGTAAACTACCCATTGTCACATTATTTGTCTCAGGTAGATGGTCCAGATCTTTTGTTCTCAAATTTCTTCTCTCATTTGTCTCAATGCACTCCTAATTATTATATCATGTAAGAATCTCGAGACATGATCCAATGATTGAGAATACATTGAAACAGAGAGACATAAAGATTTAAGGATAAAAGATTGAGGGACCTAATAGATAGTAGATACATAGAACATTATTTGAACAATTAGCAAGCTCGAGAAATTAAATAAATTATTAATTTAAAAGATATCATTTAAATGAAGGACATTCTTTGCATTTTGAAGGTGTGTTGATATTCAAATCCAACTACTTCATAGTGGGAGCAATTAACACTTTAAAGATAATAATGTCTCCAACATGTCTTAAAATTTCCATATGAATTCTTCTTTCTTGTTTCCATGCTCTCTAAAAGAAGAACCTTCCCAACATTCAATTTGAATGTGTGTTTTCAAATTGCTTCTTTTAACTTCTCAATTGCTTGATGCAACTTTGAAGTTTGATATGTTGCACTTTTTTGCAGGACCATCTTGGAGAAGTGGTGTTTGTGGAGGTGCCTGAGCCTGGTGGCTCCGTCACACAGGGCAGCAGCTTTGGAGCTGTAGAAAGTGTAAAAGCCACAAGTGATGTCAATTCCCCAATTTCAGGGGACATTGTTGAGGTTAACAAAAAGCTCACTGAATCACCTGGTTTGGTAAAATTCCATAACTCAATTCCCCCAATTTACTTCTTCCTATATATCCTCTGTTTGGACACTTCGAACAATATCCTCCTAGATTACACACTTCATTTTATATTTCCTTCTCCACTTTCTCAGCATCCCAAAAAGTAGAGCATTATTTTCTTTGGTTCCAAACTAACTTGATCACATTTTTTGTAATGAAGATCAATTCAAGCCCATATGAAGAAGGATGGATGATAAAGCTGAAGCCAAGCAAACCATCGGAATTAGAATCCCTTATGGGTCCAAAAGAATACACCAAGTTCTGTGAAGAAGAAGATGCACATTAGTAAGCAGCATTTTGAACATGAACACCTTGTTGCATTTTCCTCTTGAAAGTTGAACTAACTGCCTCTGAGCTGTTTTAAGTTAAAAAGGTCACAATATAGTGGTTTTCAGGTACTATTACATACATTAATTTAACTTTTGTAATCTTCTTTCCTATCTTTCACTTGTTCTTATGCTTCTTCATGCAATTAAGAGCCATCTTCCTTTCAATCCTCTTTCATTTACCTTTATAATTGCATTGCTTTATTTGCTTTTTGTTGTTTCTTTTATTTGTTTCACCATTTCTTAGATGACATAAAGTTCTCAATTGTTAATTTTAAGTTTTTCAACATTGCTACAAAAAAATAAAATATATATACTTAAAAAAGTAATCAAATTTTGCAATGAGGGAATTAGATTCAGTAACTCATATTACACTGAATTTAAATTCAAAATTTGAATACCTTTCCAAATTAACATACAGAATGAGAATCTATGAACATGAAGGATTACAATGTAACTCAAATTGTGATATAGTAGGCCATATCACCACGCGCATATATTACGTGTCATTTTGAAATAACCACTTAATTCCCTATAATTTGTAGACAAAAACCACACCACAACACAACAATTTCCATCCAAATTAGCACGAGACGATGAGAATCTATGAACATGAATCATCATGATTTTAACTCAAAAAAACAATCCAGCAAGCAAAACACTACTTGTTTAGCATGAACCATACCAAACTCACCGAATCAAGCAAATGTAGAGAGGCCCTGTCCATTTCCACAAGAAAAGGTTCCATGTGTTTGTAAGGCTTATACCACGGTACATATATTTATACTATTCTCTTTATGCTGACAACATCATAAACACAGACCACAGAGAAAGTCGCTCAAATGCATGTGATACAGGTTTCAGGTTCTACAAGACTACAACCAAAGGAGTTTATTAACAGGAATCAGCCATGACAAATATAATTGTCCAAGCTAATTCTCATGTGTCTCTCACTGGTTATGCACTGGCATCTGGAGGTTGGGCATAGGCAATTGAGATCAGTTTTGACCTAAGCTCTTCATCTTCATCAGAATTAGTTACCACAGCCCCATTGCCATTGTTAAGATTTTCAGATGCAACCAAATTCAGTACTTTTTCCGGTACACAGAGAGAGATTGCTATAAGCAACTCTCGGGCCAGCTCCAAAGCAGCCTCTTCGCTGAGTGTTTTGATGTCCATACAATGCAAGTGCTTCACCTAAAATTTATTCAGCCTGAATAATTAGCATAAGAGATAAAAAGCAAAAGGAAAGAACTGGCCATTTAAGCTTTCTCTTTTCCTCATCAAGAAAAGGAAACTAAAAGAGGACAACCATCAAACTATAGCATGTCTCATGATTTAAAAACAGCAAAAAGAAAAATGAAAAAAAAAAGAATGGGAGTTTGCCTCTGTGTAAATTAACCAATGAATCATGAATAAATCAGCAACAAAGGTGTTAAATTTGGCATCTCGATCTAATAATCACTCATCTGTCTACCAGAGGTCAATAGAGAAATATTATGCTTCATAAGGCTACTACTCAAACAAAAGCAGTAAAGTGCATTGCAGCGACTGTGGGCAGCATGTAATACTAATACGGCCAAGGTGAGCAATCAAATTGAAAGGTAGCAGAAAAATAACAAACATAACATTGTGTCTATCAGCCATTAAACAACCCTCCTGTAGATCAATCTTTGAGCATTAAAAAATGTACACGAAACAAGACCAAAACTTCACATAAAACAAGGATCTATATCCACTAGTAACTAGTAACTACTTACTTCATTCAACTTCAACTTGCAAATAAAAACATATTTCTCAGTTACCAACCATGGCCAATTTACCACTGAGTTGGATTCACTATTGTCAATTGAGTTGTATTCTGTGACTTCTATCATCACACCAGCATCCCAAAAATGTTAAAAGGAGGTGGAGGGGAAGAGACATCTTCATGTCACTTCCTCCACCATAGTGTGAGCTAGGGGCAGCTGTAAAAAGCAAGGCTAACCACCTGCACGAATAAACTTTAAATAGTGATCCAATTAGCAAGAAATTTATTCAAAATAAAATAACCCTAAATTTTGCATTTCAACTGTCCAATTTAGTCTATGAATAGAGCTTAACCAAGCAATAAGCATATGTTCTGGCCGTTTTTGGGTTAATTTCACAAAAGTAGAACTTCCTAATTTGTTCTTGGTAGTAAAGCTAAAGCTTACAATGCTAAACTAAAGTAGAACTTCCTAATTTGGGTTACCCACCTCTTGAAATACAATGCTAAACTAAAGCTTACAGTGTTCAACTCAAACTAAGCCTTACCCTAATTATGTCCAACATACCATCAATTTTAATATTTCTAAAACCATAGTTTCGAATCAACGACATTGACAAAGTAGTCATCATCAATCTCAACTACTGTAACTCAGAGATATTTTTAAGAAGTTGTTTTCCACAGGGTGCCTTCAACCTAAATCATCTGATAACCATTTAAACTAATGTAAATGGCAAACCACCTCAATCCAAATTCTCCTATCTTGCTGTGGTTATATTGCAGCCTTGCAGGGTGTTAGTACATCCAGTTTAGTCCCCATTAATGAGCCTAACATTCTTTCCTACATCAACGGGTGTACTAACATCCTGCAATCACAACGCATCTTATGGCCATGTAGTGCACTTAATCCAAAACATTTTTTCATTATTTCGGGTTTTCTTTAAAAATTTTAGAACTTTGGTAATTTGGTAGAACAGAACTCAACTGCTGTGTGTTCACCAAGCTACCAGTTTGTACAATTCACTTTCTTTTGCCTAGAAATTCTAGCATTCCATTCATAACAATTAGATTTAATCATTTAAGCAACTTTACTGCCAATCCAACAGCTTCACAAATTATTTGACAACTCCATACACCCACACACTAACAAAGCAAAATAAGGTGGAATTTCTTTTTCTTTCATTTGTATTTTAATAATGGAAAATCTCAGTATGATTTAAAAAAAAAAAAAAAAAAAAATTGTTTGTCATCAAATCTCACAAGTTTTGAACTTTTAATGAGTGGATTTGACTAGAAATGAAACCTATAAATAAAAAGACTTCGCCTTGTCTCAATTTCTTACCAAACTTTAAAAATAAAAATAAAAAACAAACAAATTTGTTCTTTATTTTTTGTGATTTCTCACATCAAATCACTCAAACCAAACAGACTGCGGGTTTTTAATTCCTTTTCAATCATTTCAAATTACCAAACATGGTATGTACTCAAATCCACCACACAAAAACCCACCAATTATGTCTCTCAACTCAATCGACACGCTTTAGGTAAATGAGCATCGAAATTGCAACTAATGGTTTTAAAAATGAAAACTTTTTTTGGGATTAAATTGAACAAAACTGTCCGATCAACATAACGATTATTACACAAATCTGCTACAGATCGAAAGCAGAAAATTACAGAGCAATTGAAATCAGAAAGAGGGAGAGAGAGAAGTCGTACGGTACCCTTTGGGTCTGGCGTTTTCGTTGTCTTTCTCTCGATCGATACTTCTTCCGTCGAAGATTCTGCGCTGGGTTAGGATGGGGTTGCAAAATCAGGACATATTTGACTGGAGGAGGCAAAGAAAGAAGATTCTTCAACAAATATGACGAAATTACATTCTTACCACTATTTTGGATAACTATTCTTGTTTGGGTAACCTAGAAAAATGTATTATTTATTTATTTATTTATTTTTTAAATCACATCACCCCACAATTTCTCCCTCTATTTCTCTCAACATTCTTTTATAAAAATTCAAAAAATACCCTTACAACTCAACTACGCACAAGGATGTTTTTGAAATTTTATCCTTTCTTTTTGGTTTTTCATCTTTAATTAGGCTTTTATTTTATTATTATGTTTTTATTAAACTAATTAGGGGTTGATTATTTAGCATTGATTCGAGAATAACTCTTTTTAGTTTGATTTGTAGACTATTTTAAATTAGTGAAATTTTTTTTGTTTAGAATAAATTTTTGATTTTTTATAATTTTGTGAGAAAAAAAGTAAAATACTTATGGTTTAAATGTAATATTTTATCTTATTGATTTTTTAATTTATTTTGTCTTTTAATAGACTAATTTAATCTCAACCATCTTACTAAATGGATCTTAATGTATTTTTTGACTTTTTATAAAAAATTATATAAAAAAATAAGGAAAAATTATTTATAAGTCTTATTAGGGAGACTTATGCTACATATGTTTCTATTACAAAACTTATGTTCCCATAAGTCCTGTGGGAAGATTGTTGACACATTTACCCTCAATATTAATTGTTAATATCATAAATAATAGTAAAACTATATATAAGAAATTGAATGTTACTATAAATCATATCTATATAAACGTAACGTAACGTGACACATATACGTAACGTGACACCTATGATCTATGGTAATATACAATTTCCTATATAGGAAATTGCATCTTACCATAAATCATATTTACATAAACGTAACGTAATGTGACACTTACATAAACATAACGTGACACTTATAATCTATGGCAACATTCAATTTCCTATATAGGAAATTGAATGTTACCATAGATCAGATTTATATGAAACGTAACGTGATACCAACATAAACCAGCAACATTTTCACGTTCAATTTAAAAAAATAAAAACTCATTAAGTTTGCGAAATGTAACATGACACATTACGTTACGTTTATGTAGGATCTTATAGAATACATTCCTATCTAAATAGGATTTGAGACTCTATAAGAAATTACACAAGACTTAACCTACTATAAATGTCTGAAAAAAGACTTTATAAATAAGTCTCTCAAAAAATAATATGACTCAAATAAATACATTTATTTAATACATTCCCAAACAACTCAATAGTAGAGATTTTAGGACAATGCGTCGGTAGGTTTTGCTAATTTTTGGGATATAACAAAAATTGATGGGACCGGATCAAAATTTCAACTTTTGGTTTATTTTTCATAATATATAGTTTGTTTTTATTTTAATTTTTTTTAATATTGGTACAAATGGAATCGATCAAATATTATATTTAAATTTTTGTATAGTATAATTTTTTAGACATCATATAATAAGTAACTAATATAACATATTTTTGTGGTAAAAATTAGGGGAAGAAAAATTTATAGAACAATTTTCATACATTTTTTTTTTCATTTTTCAGTTTAAAATTCTATAATCTCCTGCAAAACTCTTTAAAATCTCATGCAAATTTCTTTTATACATCAACTAATAAAATCGATAAAATCGAGAGGAACTTGATCAAAGCACCTTTATAATAAAATTTTATTAAATTAAGAACAAACACAAAAGTTTTCCTTAAAAAGTACACATATTATTATTATCAAAATATTTTTAGTGAGTAATTTAATATTTTAAACTTTAAAATTATTTTGATCTAGATGTCAATTTTTAATAAAATTAGTATTTTTAGAATACTCTCATCAAGATCTATCAAATAAGATCTAGGTTGATTATGAAATTCTTAAAAAAAAAAATCAAAATTGACGTAAAAGTTGTTATTCCCATAGAGGTGTGTGTATGTAAATCAAATGTGTAAATAAAATAAGCAACAAAATAAAATAATTCAGAATATAATTTTATAAATTAAATTTCAAATTAAATGCTTACAGAAATTAAAGTCGAGATTTGTGTTGGACATAATTTTCTTAAAGTAAATTTTGCTCTCACTCTGGTGCTTTGAGTTTTAATCGGCGTCTACTTCCCAGGATACAACGACTAACACTTGAATTCGCAGCACTACAAAATCAAGTCTGGCGAACCAAATTATGTTGTAACTCTTTCTCTTTCTTTTCCTAAAAATAAATGCAGAAACAAATGCTAGAGCGTAGGAGGACGGATTGAAGAAGAAAGCGAAAAATTTGGGATTTTTCTGATGCAAATGAATTGCTAGAAGCATACTATATATAAGAGGAATGATTGCTGTTCTGAATAGATGCCAACAGATAGACAACTGTTCAAACAGATTCAACAGATAGAAAATCTGTTTGGTTTAAATTTTAACAAGTATGAACCTGTTCTGAACCCTTTGAACCTGTTCAGGTGGGTTTGAACTCGTTAGGGATCTGTTTGGGTGAAGGAAAAATATAGACCAATTTATTTTGAATTTTGAAACCAAAATTTAAAATAAATAAATAAATTACAAAGGTTTTTGGCCCAAAAAAATAAATATTGGGCTGGATAAGCCCAACTTAACCTCGCACCCATACCCAGGCCTAACCCAGCCTGACTGACCGACAGGCTGCGGCGTCGTATGCGCATGGTTTTTGTTTTGGGTCTAATGGGTCTAGCCCACTTTACCCATAACCTCATCATTCCAAAAACTTGGGTGCCCATTGGGGTCCATCCCAAGTATCCCAAGCCAAGGTATATAAACTCATTCAAAACCTTAAGCCTTTCCAATGTGGGACAAACATATTTCATAAATGTGTAGGAAACTCATCTAAATCCATTTCTATAAACCCGAAAATGCGGGTTGAATTCTCATTCATCCTGAAATGGTTTTGAGCAACCAAATACACGATTTCATTCATTATGCAACATTAAACATGAACCCAATGAAAAACGTTAAAAATAACGCTTGGGTCCCACCTTTATTAATGCTCAAAATTAGCAAAAAATAAGATTTTATCAAAGCCATTTTCCAACAATCCCCCACATAAATGGAACTCACGATAACGGATATGCAACAAGATGCAGACAAAGAAAGAGTACGTTAAGAAGATACACCATATCGAGATAGGTAGCTTTTGGCTTTGAACCTCCTCTAGTGAAAGCATATCGGACTTACTGGCTAACCAGTGGACGCGATGCCTTGAACTGTTCAGCTGTTTGTGTAAGCCAGGACAATAGACTACACATAGTGTATCCACAGACACAGTTTGGTTCTTACGGTTGTGTTCATTTTAGCCCTGAACAACGCCTGGTAATTCATGAGTGTTCTAGAGAATTTAGCCTTCTCAATTCTCACAGCACCGGCCTAGTTCACACTCATATATGTGACTTCTTATTAAGAGTATCCTGCTATACCCACTTGGATGTCCAAGCTATAAGAATCATTAAAAGCAAAACTTATCTTATTAACGCTGCAGGTATCACTTTTTTTATCATAAAAATGGATAGGAGTAAACCTCCATAGTGATACGTGAAGTCATCCATAATTCGATTGTCCCTTTGAACCTAGATCTTGGGATCTCCAATCAATTAGGTTGGGTTTCCATTATGGCAACTTTTAAGTAATAGGCTTTAATCTCATTCTTCTCAATAAATGATATACTTGCTCTTTGGTTAGCCCTTTAGTCAATGGATCCGCAATATTCTCCTTTGACTTTACATATTCTATGGAAATTATTCCATGTAAGAGCAAATACCTAACGATATTATGTCTTCAACGAATGTGTCGAGACTTATTGTTATACGTATGATTCTGTGCCCGTCTTATTGCTGCTTCATTATCACAGTGAATGCATATAGCTGGCACAGGTTTAGGCCACATTGGAATGTCTTCCAAGAAATTACAAAGCCATTCTGCTTCTTCTCCTATTTTATCTAAAGCAATAAACTCATATTTTATTGTCAACCTTGCTATGCATGTTTGCTTGGAGGATTTTCAAGAGACTGCAGCACCTCCTAGGGTAAAGACGTATCCACTAGTAGATTTTGAGTCTTTAGTATCCGATATCCAATTTGCATAGTTGTACCCCTCGAGTACTACTGGATATTTGGTATAATGTAAGCCATAATTTCGGGTATGTCTTAGATACCTAAGTACCCTAATTATTGCCTTCCAATGATCGGACCCTGAATTACTTGTGTACCTACTCAATTTGCTTACAACATAAGTTATATCTGGTCTAGTGCAATTTATTAGGTACATCAACTTCTGATTATCTGAGAGTACTCTAATTGTGATATGCTTGCACCTGTATTTTTTGACAAATGAAGCCTAATGTCAACAGGTGTTTTAGCAGGACGGTCGTCAAGCTTTCCAAATTTCTCCAGAATTTTCTCAACATAGTGAGACTTAGATAAAGCATATCCTTCAGATGTTCTAGTAATTTTTATTCCTAGAATTACATCTGTTACTCCTAGATCTTTCCAGTCAAACTTTTTGTTCAACATTTTCTTTGTGGATTTAATCATGTTATTATTACTTCCAATAATGAGCATGTCATCTACATAAAGACAGACTATGACATAGCCTTTGTCTGTGCTTTTAATATAGATGTATTTATCACATTCGTTTGTCTTAAAACCATCCGAAAGCATAGCGTGATCAAATTTTTCATGCCATTGTTTCGGAGCTTGTTTTAATCCATAAAGGGATTTGACAAGTTTACAAACCTTTTTCTCTTGGCCGGGAACTTGAAACCCTTCCGATTGTTCCATATAGATTTTTTCATCTAACTCGCCATTTAAAAAGGCCATTTTAACATCCATTTGATGTATCTCCAGATTATTCAAAGCTACAATCGCAATCAACATGCGAATAGATGTTATTCTTATCACTAGTGAATATATGTCAAAATAATCAAGGCATTCCTTCTGCATGTATCCCTTAACAACAAGCCTAACCTTTCATTTATCTATTGAACCATCTGCTTTTATTTTTTTCTTGAATATCCACTTATATCCGAGAGGTTTACACCCTGGTGGAAGATTCACCAGTTCCCAAGTATGATTTTGCAGAATTGATTCAATTTCACTATTCGCAGCCTCTTTCCACAATGGAGCTTCAAGACTTGACATTGCTTCCTTGAAGTTTTGAGGCTCATTTTCTAACAGGTATGTCAGAAAATCTAGACCAAATGATTTAGACATCCTCGCCCTCTTGCTACGTCTAGGTTCATCTGTTTTATTATCGATTGCCACCTTGGTCAAACACCCCTACACTTTGAGTTAATTGTAGGTAAGTTGTCGACCTTTTCATAATTCATAAGGTGTTTGATTGAGTTTCTTGTGGGGTACCCTATTAAGGATAAAATTAGCAGACAAAATCGCCCCCCCTACAAGTTCTGAGGTAACCCTGAACTAATCAACATGACATTCGTCATCTCTTTAAGAGTTCGATTCTTTTTCTCAGCAACTCCATTTGGCTGAGGAGAATAGCACTACAGGAATTTACACATTCGGTGACTAAAAATGCCGACTAAAACAAATTTAGTCGCGAAAGATACACACTTTAGCTACCAAAATAAATTTAGTCGCCAAAGATAGGAACTTTAGCTACTAAAAGAAATTTGGTCGGGAAAGGTTCTATTTTCAGCTACTAAGAATAATTTAGTCGGTATTGATGTTACTTTTGGCGACTAATTTAAGTTTTGTCGTTGAAAATAGGATTTTGGGCTACAAAAAAAAATCTTGGTCTCTAAATGTAAAATCTTTAGCTACAAAGAATAATTTAGTAGCTAAAGATGTTACTTTTGGCGACTAATTTAAGTTTAGTCGTTGAAAATAGGATTTTAGGATACAACAAAAAAAATGGTCCTTAATTGTACAATGTTTAGCTACTAAGAATAATTTAGTCGCTATTTATCTTACTTCTACTGACTTAACTATTTGGTCGGCAATTGTAATTAAGTTTTCGAGGGAAGATTCCAATTTAGGAGGGATTCCTAAAACAATTAGCGACTAAATTATTCAGTTCGTCGGGAAAAACTGGTTTTTGTTTCTTTTTGGTGACTAACAGACACTGGTCGGGAAAAAACTAAACCTAAGAAATTAAGGTCGATCTGTCTCTCTCTCATTCACGCCTCTGTATCACTGTCTCTCTTACTCTCGCCTTACACTTCTGTGACTCTCTGTCTCTCTCACTCTCACTCTCGCATTTGCCCTCATCTCTGTCGATTTGTCTCAGTCTGTTACATGAGCACCACCGCAAGGGTTACACGAGCACCACAGTCACTTCCAGGTATCTCCTCTATTTCACCCTCTCTCTATCTCTCTCTATTTGTCTCTGTCTTCCTCTCTCTATTTTCCTCCATTCGGAACTGTGAGGCGCCATATGTTGAAGAAGTGGAACAAGTATTGTTCCTTCCATCTCCATCGATCTCTTCATCATAGAGATCTTGTGTATTATCCATCTAATTCACTGCAAAACCACACTACACCCAACAATCAAACCACTAGTTTTCGAAGCATTGTCGTTTGGTGATGATGAACAGACCTTGCTGAATTGATTGGAGTTTAGTAATCGACCTAGCCCCAAATCGACCCAGCCCCAAGCTTCTTTTCCATACTCCATCTACGAGGATGTTGGTCATTACCCATTAACAAACATAGCATCGATTCCCATTGAGTTTCGTTCATTGAATCACCCACAAAAACTACTCTCTTCCCTCTGATCAAAACCAGCATTTTTGTTGCATTGAACCTAAGAAAATAACATCCTTCTCTCTCTCTCTCATTCCTTCTTCTCTCTCTGATTTCAATGGCATCAGATTGCACACCTCTATTCAGGTACCCCTCTCTCTCCTCCCAATCTAGTTTGGTAGAAGTATTGTGTGTGCCTCTCTGTGTTTTTTTTTAATGTTTCAACTGTTGAACCCAAATGAGTTTATGAGTTTAACTGAAATGCTTAGGTAAATCACTAAGTGGGGTTAATTGGCTCAAATTGTAAGCATCTCATATTAGCCAATTGAACCATTATACACTCTTTCACATGCTGAGTTCAACTTCAGGCAATTGAGTATAGCACCTTAGTACCTTAAAAAAGAAAAGAAAAAAACCTTCTTTTTTTGTGTGATTTTACATACGTGCATAGTAGTACTCATGTCCAATTGCTGATTATGAAGATTAGAGCTTGTTTCTTAATTGCCAATCCTGTAATCATGTTGTACTGCCATGTTATCCAACAACTTAAAACATTTTTTTTTCTTTTTTTTTGTGTGTTAATTGGTTCATTTATCTATTTATATTTGCGATGCTTGGTTTATTTATTAATTAGATTAAATCATAAATTAAGCACTTTGAAACAATCCAGTTAATGATCAACTCACTAGTCTTGATACAATGAGCAAAAATTTTGACACATACGCTGTTTGCACGTAACGGGAAGCTTTCCGGTGACAAATGTGACATGTAGGGACAGACGGTACGTAAATAAGACACATACGCTGGGAGTTAGAGTTGAAAATGTCATAAATTTAGTCGAAAAAATGGGTTCGAGGGGCGAAAATGCAAAATAGCCCCTGAACCATTGTTTTTACATAATGGGAAGCTTTCCAATAACAAATGTGACATGTAGGGACAGACGGTACGTAAATAGGACATCTACGTTGAGAGTTAGAGTTCAAAATGTCATACATTTAGTCGAAAAAAGGGGTTCGGGGGGCGAAAATGCAAAACAGCCCCCGCACCACTTTTGTACATAACAGGAAGCTTTTTGGTGACAAATGTGACATATAGGGACAGACGGTACGTAAATAGGACACATACATTGGGAGTGAGAGTTGAAAATGTCATAAATTTAGTCGAAAAAAGGGATTCGGGGGGCAAAAATGAAAAACAGCCCCGAACCACTGTTTTTACATAACGGGAAGCTTTCCAGTGACAAATGTGACAATTAGGGACAAACAATATGTAAATAGGACATCTACGTTGGGAGTTAGAGTTGAAAATGTCATAAATTTAGTCGAAAAAAAGGGGTTTGGGGGGCGAAAATGCAAAACAGCCCCGAATCACTGTTTTTATGTAACGGGAAGCTTTTCAGTGACAAATGTGACATCTAGGGACAGACAGTACGTAAATAAGACATCTATGTTGGGAGTTAGAGTTGAAAATGTCATAAATTTAGTTGGAAAAAATGGGTTCGGGGGCCGAAAATGTAAAACAGCCCCCGCACCCCCATTTTTACGTAACGGGAAGCTTCCCGGTGACAAATGTCATATCTAGGGACATACGGTACGTAAATAAGACATATACGTTGGGAGTTAGAGTTGAAAATGTCATAAATTTAGTCGAAAAAAAGGGGTTCGGGGGGCGAAAATGCAAAACAGCCCCCGCACCACTATTTTTACGTAACAGGAAGCTTCCCGGTGAAAAATGTGACATCTAGGGACATACGGTACGTAAATAGGACACATACGTTGGGAGTTAGAGTTGAAAATGTCATAAATTTAGTCGAAAAAAGGGGTTTGGGGGGCGAAAATGAAAAATAGCCCTCGAACCACTGTTTTTACGTAACGGGAAGCTTCCCAGTGACAAATGTGACATGTAGGGACAGACAGTACGTAAATAGGACATCTACGTTGGGAGTTAAAGCTGAAAATATCATAAATTTAGTCGAAAAAAAGGAGTTCTGGGGGCGAAAATGCAAAACAGCTCCTGAACCACTATTTTTATGTAACGGGAAGCTTCCCGGTGACAAATGTGACATTTAGGGACATACGGTACATAAATAGGACACATATGTTGGGAGTTAGAGTTGAAAATGTCATAAATTTAGTCGAAAAAAAGGGGTTCGGGGGACGAAAATGGAAAATAGCCCCCGTACTACAGTTTTTACGTAACGGGAAGCTTCTCGGTGACAAATGTGACATGTAGGGACAGACGGTACGTAAATAGGACACATACGTTGGGAGTTAGAGTTGAAAATGTCATAAATTTAGTCGATAAACGGGGTTCGGGGGGCGAAAATGAAAAACAGCCCCCGAACCACTATTTTTACGTAACAAGAAGCTTTCCGGGTCCAAATGTGACATGTAGGGATAGACGGTACGTAAATAGGACAACTATGTTGGGAGTTAGAGTTGAAAATGTCATAACAATAGTCGAAAAAAGCGTTTTGGGGACGACAATGTGTTTATGTGGTAGAACATGAAATGCCCATGTCGAGGTAATACCATCTTAAACTATAGCTTGTTTAACTCTTTCCTTATTAGTTAAACGTGGCACAATATTTTTGGTAAATTGTTTAGTGCTTTTGTTGACTCTGGCCCTTTTAATTGCCAACATAACTTTTGGCATTAATTCATAGAATCGATGCTCGTCTACCAGTCCATGTTTGGGTGTCTTTCATTAATTAATAGCTATTACTCTCCTTGTCTTTTAATGTTTAAAATTAATACAGTTGCTATATGTCGTCCAGAAGTGCCTCTATAGGCACCAAACTAATGGCATTAATTCATAGAATCGATGCTCGTCTACCAGTCCATGTTTGGGTGTCTTTCATTAATTAATAGCTATTACTCTCCTTGTCTTTTAATGTTTGAAATTAATACAGTTGCTATATGTCGTCCAGAAGTGCCTCTATAGGCACCAAACTAATGATATTTTATTTTATTTTTTTTATTTTTTATTTTTTATTTTTGCAGATGGTTTTGGACATACAAATGTGGATATGATTTTTTTTGACAAGTACGGGAGGACATTGTTTTTATACCTCTATCCGTATATATAGTGGTTTGTACAAATTACTTTTTTGGTGTGGTAAATATCAGCTAATTTGGCATGGTAGAAATTAACATAGCACGTGGTAGAAAATAGTTTTGGGGCAGTACAGATTAAATTTTTGTTGTGGTACATATGTTCTTTTTGTTAATTAATTTGGTTATTCCTGTATTATGTATGGAATTAAATTATTGACGTTGGATTAGACTTGGTTCGTATGGAATTTGTATTATCTATAGAATTGGACGTTCAATATTAATTTTTTGGATGCTTGGAACTAAAATGTGTGCACGTTGTTGAATGCTTGAATGGTTGATAATATATTTAGCTTTGATGGATTATATTGTTTGTATAGGATACAGGTTGTGCTAATAATGGATACAGGTTGTTTAAAAAAAAAAACAAAACAAAACAAAAAAGTATTTGGCCACCAAATATTTTGGTAGCCAAATACGTAATTAAATGTTTTGGCGACTAATAATTTAGTAGCAAAAATATAATCCAAAAAGTTTTTGCGACCAAATAATTAGCAGCTAAAAATTTTGAGAATGAGAGAAAGAAACTATTGGCCACTAAATTTTTTAGTCACGGAAAAACAATGGTATTATTTGGCGACTAAAACGTTTGGTGGAAAAAAGTAAAGAAGTGAATCTTGAGAGGTTTTTGGCTACGAACAATTTTAGTCGCCAAAAGTTTCGGCAACAAAATGACATGGTCGCTAAAAATATGTATTCTATTGGTGACCAAAATATTTAGTCTCTAATAGTCAGTTAAAATTTTAATGTAGAACTTTTAGTGACTAAAAAATTAGTGGCCGAAATGTCACCTTTGCCGACTAACTACGGATTCGTAGCCAAATGTTCAGTTTTGGTGACTAATTCTTTCGTAGCAAAAGTAACACTTTCCCCGACCACACGAATGTTAGTAGTAAAAGTCACATTCGGCGACTAATGGTTTTAGTGGCGAAAAGCTAACATTTTCCGACTAAAAGAAATTTAGTAGGCAAATGTTACACTTTTGGCGACCAAATAAAGTTTAGTCGCCAATACTATCGCCGACAGGGTATAGGCAACGAACTTGGCGACAGAACTTTTTAGTCGCTAAATCCTTTCCGCGACCAAATTTCTGACTTTTGGCGACCAATATTTTGGTAGCCAAAAGTGACATTTCTTGTAGTGTAGGGTGCAGTAGTTTGGTGAATAATACCACGTTCAGAACAAAAATTCTCAAATGGTGCATCATACTCACCACCTCTGTTACTCCTTACTATCTTAATAGTTTTGCCAAATTGATTTTTAACCTTAAATTTATATTGCTTAAAAGCTTCTAAGGCTTCATCTTTACTTCTCAATAAGTAAATATAGCAATATCGAGTGCAATCATCAATAAAAGTAATAAAGCACTTCTTACCTCATCTAGTTTGATCAAATTTTAAATCACACATATCTGTGTGAATTAAACTTAAAGGTTCAGTACTTCTTTCTACTTTATTAAATGATGCCTTAGTGAGTTTTGCTCCAACACAAATCTCACATTTATGATTATGATCAAACTCTAAGTTTGGTAAACATTCTAAAGCAACAACTCTATGTAAAGAATTAAAATTTACATGTCCTAATCTACCATGCCATAAAAAAGAAGACTCAACAATATAAACAGAAGATGTGTTCTTATTATTAATAGCCAAATTAGGTACAACAGTATTTACATTGAGCTTAAAAAGCCAATCACTCATATGTTCTCACCCTATGTACATGCCACTTTTGGAGAGTACAACCTTGTTAGATTCAAAGACTAATTTAAACCCATTCTTGATCAATAATGACACAGAAATCAAATTTTTGCGAATTTCTAGCACATGGAGTACATTGTTGAGCATGAGTTCTTTCCCCGAGGTCATTTTTAGCACGATCTTTCCTTGTTCTTCCATAGTTGAAGTGGAAGAGTTTCCTATAAAAAGTTGTTCCCCACTTTCCACCACTTTGTAGGTTGTGAACATCTTCTTATCTGCATAGATATGGCGGGTTGCTCCAGTATCCACCCACCACTCCTTGGGATTGCCCACTAAATTTTCTTTAAAGACTACTGCAGCGAGATTGATGTCTGCCACTCCATCAGAAAGATAAAAATTCTCGGCTATGTTAGCTTGTACTAGCTTTTTGCTTGAACTCCCTTCATCTTTGAGAACATGACAATCCTTAGCGCGATGTCCATCTTTGCCGCACACAAAACACTTACCTTTGAACCTTTTGTTGAACCCATTGTTGATCCCTTTGTTAATCTTACTAGTGGATTCTTGTTTGGGAATATTGCCATCATGCTTCTGCTTCTTATTATTGAACTTTGACCCTTGTCTATGTTCCATAACATTTGCTTTAGCCTGTATAACATGGTTTCCTAACTTCTTGTCGGAATCACGATTGTCCTCCTTAATCTGGAGCCGCACTATCAGCTCTTCCAATTTCATTTCCTTGCGCTTATGCTTCATATAATTCTTGAATTTTTTCCAGGATGGTGGCAATTTTTCAATGATTGCCACTACTTGGAAAGATTCACTGAGAAGCATCCCTTCCGCATATATGTCATAGAGAATTAGTTAGAGATCTTGAACCTGGCTAATAACTGTCTTGGAATCCATCATTTTAAAATCTAGAAAACGGCCGATAACAAATTTCTTTGTATCGGCGTCCTCTGTCTTATACTTATGATCTAGAGATTCTCACAATTCTTTAGCAGTGCTTTTGACACTATACACATTGTACAACGTATTGTCCAATCCATTGAGGATATAATTCTGACACAGAAAATCACCATGTTTCCATGGAGCGACTGTGGCAACCATTTGTTGATCAATTTCTCCCTTGTTCAGTGTCGGAGCTTTTTCACGGGTGAAACGAGCCAAATTCAATATGGTAAGATAAAATATCATTTTTTGTTGCCATCTTTTAAAATCATTTCCATTGAATTTTTCTAGCTTCTCTCCATGATTTACCGGTACTGCCGAAGTCATTATTGACACAACAGGTGTGGGGGTTTGAGTAATAACAGTCTCAGTATTGTTTATTTCAGTTGTCATAATTCTGACGCAATAATAATACACCAATCACAAAATTATACAAGAAAGAATTTACACACAAAATATACAGAATAATATTTTGTAACAAAATTCCAATAATAAACAATATATTACTATTATGTTATCAAAGAAATTATTAAATAGTATATTATTACTATTTAATTTCTCGAAACAAAATATTCGTCTATATAACATAGAAACAAATGAAACGGAAATTTACTTTAAGATTGTTAATTCCATAGAGGTGTGTGTGTGTAAATCAAATGTGTAAATAAAATAAACAATAAAATAAAATAATTCAGCAAATAATTATATAAATTAAATTCTGAATTCAATGCATACAGAAATTAAAGTCGAGGCTTGTGTTGGACACAATCTCCTTAAAGTAGATTTCGTCTTCGCTCTGGTACTTTGAGTTTTAACCGGCGTTTACTTCTCAAGATGCAACGACTAACACTTGAATTTGCAGCATTACAAAATCAAGTCTGGTGAACCAAATTATGTTGTAACTCTTTTTCTTTCTTTTCCTAAAAATAAATGTAGAAACAAATGTTGCAGCGTAGGAGAATGAACTGAAGAAGAAAGGGAAAAAGTTTGGGATTTTTCTGATGCAAATGAATTGCTGGAAGCAAACTATATATAGGAGAAATGATGGTTGTTCCGAACATGTGCCAACAGATAGGCAACTGTTCGGATAGATTCAACAGATAGAAAATCTGTTTGGTTTGAATTTCAACTAGTATGAATCTGGTCGGGTGAGTTTGAACTCATTAGGGATCTGTTTGGGTGAAGGAAAAATCTGGATCAATTTATTTTGAATTTTGAAACCAAAATTAAAAATAAATAAATAAATTACAAATATTTTTGGTCTAAAAAGATAAGTATTGGGCTGGACAAGCCTAACCTAACCTTGCACCCGTGTCCAGGCCCAACCTAGCTCGCCCACCCGACCGGCGGCAGCATGCAGTTTTTGTTTTGGGTCCAATGGGTCTAGCCCATTTTATCCATAACCCCACCCTTCCACAAACTTGGGCACCCATTGGGATCCATCCCAAGCATCCCAAGCAAATGTACATAAACCTATTCAAAACCTTAAGCCTTTCTAATGTGGGACAAACACATTTCACAAATGTGTAGGAAACCCACCTAAATCCATTTCCATGAATCCGAAAATGCGTGTTGAATTTTCATTCATCCGAAAATGGTTTGAGCAACCAAATATACGGTTTTATTCACTACGGGGCATTAAATATGAACCCAATAAAAAAATGTTAAAAATAACGCTTAAGTCTTACCTTAATTAATTCTCAAAGTTAGCAAAAAAATAAGGTTTTATCAAAACGATTTTCCAACAAAAGTAATATTTTACTCTATTTAATAGTAAAATATTACTTTGATTCATAGTAAAATATCACTGACTATCAGAGTAATACTTTACTATCTTCTTGAACAAGGTATCAATAACAAAATATGAATTAAAAGAATTTTATACATTATTTCACTACAAGTTCATAAACAATACGATGATTATGACAATTGTAAGAAAGCTGCATAATGAAAATGCATGCTCACGAGATCCACAATTGTTATCCAAAGGATATAGTTATTGAGGAATCCAGAGGTTCAAAAAAAGAAGATAAAAATATGCTATTTTTTAGGTCATGTCAAATAGCCCCTTAATTTGAAAACACAATCACTAACCACAACCTAACAAATACTAATGGATGCAAATCTTGTTTGTCCGTTAGAAGTAAAGGTTGTCTTCATCAAGAACTTCGGTTTCAACAGTTGAGGAAAAATATTAGTGTGTCGTTACTGAAGAATATGCTTCTTATTTAAAGGGTTTAAAAAGTAAAATATTATGAGTTGTTCTTTACATACTAACATGTTGGATTTATGGAGTTTTGGCTAGGGAAATTTGGCCAAAACCCCTTAGGCCAACATGTTAGTATGTAAAGGACAATTTAAAATATTTTATTGAGTAATGTTAGAGAGCCCAAATATTCTACCAAAAGTTTTACCAAATATCTCACGTGTGGGACCCACACAATGTGGGTCCTATGTGGGTCCCACACCCATGTGAGACATTTGGTAAAATTTTTGGTAGAATTTTTGGGGCCACTAACATTTTTGTATTTTATTTCCTAAACTCTCTCAAATAGAAAGCGTGTTCTTCATGAAAAATAAATTAATATTTTTCTTCTTTTTCTAGACAATCTTATCTTAGATATATATCTCAGCAAAGAACGAAGACAGTGATTACACTTAGAAGTTTATTGCTGAAGCATAAGAGAGAGAGAGAGAGAGCGCACTCGGGTGGAGAAGAGTCATGGTGCATGTCAACTGTTTGTAGTTTTCATGTATAAAGAATTTGTAACAATGTACCTTTATGCTTATTAGGGGTGTTTAGGAAGGATTTTTTTTTTTTTTGTTTTTTTTCACTAAAAGACAAATTAGTTACAAAATTAAAAAAAATAAATCCAAACAAAATATCACATCAAACCCCATAATTATTTCATTTTTTCTTTCACAAATATCACATCCAACTATAAAAAAACACAATTATCTTCCCAAACATAAATTTTTTTTTCTTCAATAATATTCTACAACTAAAAAAATCTACAAAAAAAACCCACTTCCCAAACACCCACATTATTTTATCGTTAGCAGTCTTGTTTGTTTTCCGAGGATCCCAATTTTATAGATAAGCAAAGACATATTTAGATTCCGTTTGGGAATGGCTAATTTGGTTATTTTAGCCACAAAAAACAAAATAGGCTATTTTAGTCATAAAAAACAAAACATCACATCCAACCCATAATCATTACACTCTTCTCTCACAAAAAAAACTAAAAAATCAGAAAGTCAAAAAGTCAACCCACTCCCCAAACCAACCCTTAACGAGGTTGATTTCGTTGAACTTTGCGCAAAAATTTTATATTTGAACTAAAATAAGAATTTGTTGCACTTTGATTTATTTGTTTTTGCTTCTTTTCCTCGTCAACCAAACAGAATAGAGCCATTTGCTTGGTTGCTGAGAAATAAGAGGAAAATAAATAGTGAATAATGGGTATTTATGTTGCCTTGATTGCTTAATTCAATGGAAACTACCTCTACTGCTTATTCTCTTCGGTTGTCCTTGGCGACAAAGTCAATGAGAAGAATCAAGAATCGTTGAAGACAGTGGGTCATTGTTCTTAATCTTTGGTTGCTAGTTTCAGTTTGATCTTCTCTTCCTTGTTATAGTACTCTGTTTTTATTGATGATACCCCATTTAGAACATACAGTAAAATGCTTTTTTCAACTAGAGTAACATTTTATTATAAAATAGAAAAACATATATATGTCGTTACTATTTACGTCAATTTCGACGGTAATTTATTATTATTATTTTTTTAAAGAATTTCACAGTCAACGTAGATCTTATTTAATAGATCTTGATCAAAGAATTCTAAAAATACTAATTTTATTAAAAATCAACATTTAGATTAGAAGTTATATATTATTTTAAAGCTTAAAATATTATATTACTCACTAAAGATATTTTGGTAATAGTGATATGTGTGAGACTTTTTAAGAATTTTTTTTTATACTTATTTTTAATGTATTAAAATTTTATTAGGAGAGAGTTTTGATTAAATTTTCTTTTGGCTAAATTTCCCTAAAATGGAACCATAGTATAATACTCAAAGTCTCTTTCCAAGTTCAAAATGGGCTTTTGTTGATCACTTTGTTGTGAACACAGTTTCATTATGTATGGGCTTGTTAATTTGGACACAGCTCAGATCAAAAGATACTCCCACAAGCCCAAGCTTATATGGGGGCTTGTTAGTCTCAACAAAGCCCAAATCAATTGTGTGGGCTTGTTAGTTGTTTTGAAGTGCAAGGAGAAGTGCGACAAGATTTTTTAATAATTTTGTTGTATCTTATTACAATGACGATGAACTATTATCACAATAAATATAAAATATAAAACATCATTATTACAAAAGGAACCCCCCCCCCCCCAAAAAAAAAAAAAGAAAAAAGAAAAATTGAAGCAAATATAACATAAAAAAAACACACATGCAAATTAGGCGATTCAAATTCTTGCACCTTAAGGTCTCCTTTGAAAATAAGTTTTTTTTAGTAATTTTTTAGTTTTTTGGCTAAATTATGATGTAAAAAAAACTAATATGTTTGGGATGACTTTTTAAATTTTTATGAAAAGATGTGCAAAAAGTAAAGAGAATGAAAAATCTTTGACTTTTTGATATAGATTATTGATTTTTTGATTTTTTAATGACTTTTTAACTAAAATTTTCACTTGCCAAACGAGACCTTAATAAGAGTCGGTGGCTGCTAGTTAAAGTAAAGCAAGAATTAAAAGTTAATATTTATGCCAAACCAAATAAAAAAAATTAACGAAAATTGAAATCAACTTCTTTAATCTTTTTTTTTTTCCTGGTTATTTGTGAAAAATAATGAATGAAAATTGAAAAAAAAAAACTAAACAAGAAAAAAGATGGATTTAATTGAATTAATCCATTTTTTTGGTGAATTTCTTTAAAAAATTAAAATTTTTAGGACCTTATAAACTAAAATTATCTAAAGTTTTAAGTTTTAAATTTGTAAATTTCATTAAAAAGGAAGAGAATAAACTTGAAAAGCTGCTTTCTATAGCATTGCCAAACAAACTCGTACAAGTTAGATTGGGAAAGAATGTTCAAGTAGTTTAATTTTAATTTTACGTATAAAATTATCAAACGGAGCTCAAACTGAGCTTAAATATTAATTAGTTTCAAAATGTGTTTAAATTGGATTTGTTTACCTAACCCGTTAATCTCAAGTAAGATTTTAACAAAGTATGAGTGGAGCTCAATGTTGGGGAATTTTTAAAATGAGTTTTCAAATTTATAGTTTGTTTTGGGTGTTTTCAAAACCTTCCATGTTTTTCTTTGAAAAGCATGAAATAAGCTTGGGGCCTTGTCCCACATCGGAAAGAGAGGAAAATATGGAGCACTTAATAAAGTGTTACACTTATTTGTTTGAATATGGAATTGTGAGGTGAAAGTTAGTGTGCATGCATCCACACACCAAGAATGGTGTTTCGCGTGTGGACAATGGGCTGTGTAGCGTTTGATGGCGCATTTTGCACTTTGTAACTGACGCATCGGCACCATGAGGGCGCTTTCCTATTTGCATTAGATAGGTTGGATCGATGACGTGGATCCAACGTGGCATGAGTGACGTGGAACACAGTCAGCTCCACGTGGTAGTGACGTGTCATCCGTTGGCAATGAGTCAACCAACCGATCAAACGGTTGTGTGTCCGATCTGGAGTGGGTTGATCATAGCTGTTGATTGGAGATCTACGCAATCGTATGGATGAGATGGCACCTGATCATGATCAGGTGTCTATTCGGTGTGAGAATCATCTGCACCGTAGATCGTCGATCCAACGGTCAGATTTGATTGGATGCGATCAAGGGCATGATCATTCGATCAGGTGCATCAAGGCCTATAAATAGGCTGCAAAATCAGCTATTTCATTTCATCAAAAAATTCAAAATTCATTCCTGTAATTCTCTCTCTCTCCCTCTTCCTCTTGATTTAGAGTTTTCAATCAAGAGTTTCTTAAGCAAATTTTTGCTTTTCTTACTGGTAATTAAGTTCTACAAATTTGATTATTAGTGTCTTGATTTTCTTGATTATATCAAGAGTATTCTGATCTACTGTCGTCAGTGCAGACGCTGGTAGATTTGATCTTTAGATCAGGTTTCATTGTATCCTGGAGGCAAATTTGCTGTAATCCCCTGCATACTTTTTGGTGGGTGCAAATATTGTCTTTAGGAAAGCGACTTAGTAATGCGACTTGAAGCACCAAGTTTCTGTCCTACATAGACAAGATCATCACCAAGTTTTGAAGATCCGAAGACCACCAACTGAAGAATTCAAGACAATTTGTTCCAACAACCTAAAGACAATATTTAGATATGGCGATGCCTATTCAGAAAATGACTCAAGATTTCATGAAGTTTGACCGGTTTGATGGCGGCAATTTCCATCGTTGGCAAAAGAAGATTGACTTTTTGCTTACCACTCTCAAAGTGGTCTATGTGCTGACTACCCCTTATCTGGTGGAGCAAGAAGATGAGACTATGGAGCAAACCCGTACCAGAACCAAATGGGAGAATGACAACTACATTTGCCGAGGACATATTCTGAATGCGCTGTCAGACTCTCTGTTCGATGTGTATCAACATCTGGAAACGGAAAAGCAACTCTGGAACATATTACAGTTAAAGTACCTCGCCAAGGATGCTACCAGTAAGAAATTTCTTATTAGTAATTTTATGCGTTTTACTATGATTGATACAAAGCCTATTATGGAACAATTCCATGAGATTCAACATATTTTAAGTCAGTTTCGACAAAAGAATATGAACATGGATGAATCTATTGTAGTTTCATCTATAATAGAGAAACTGCCATCTTCTTGGAAGGATTTTAAGAAAACTCTGAAACACAAAATTGAAGATCTAACTTTAGAGGAATTGGCTTAACACCTCCAAGTTGAGGAAGAGTCAAGACTTCTTGAAAGTAAAGAAATCCAATTGGCTCAGACTTCCAAGATTCACATGGTGGATGATGGCAAGAAGTTCAACAAAAAGAAGCGTAAGAGTGAACTCCAACTCGAGAAAGATGCTAAGAAGCCGAAAGGCGCTTGCTGGCACTATGGCAAGCCAAGGCACTTTAGGAATGAATGCAGGTCATACAAGAAGAAGCCATAAACATCAAATGCCAAGAACAAGTTCGTGGCTGTTTTTTCCAAGGTGAACATGCTTGAAGATGCTGGTGACTGGTGGATTGACTCAGGAGTAACAAGGCACGTCTGCAACGACAAAATCCGTTTCACTACTTATGAACAAGTGAGTGATGGAACAGTTCTCTACATAGGCAACTCTTTAACTGCTACTATCAAAGGCAAATGGACGGTGGATCTAGAGTTCACATCTGGAAAAGTATTAAGTCTTAATGATGTTTATCATGTACCTGATGTCAGGAAAAACCTTGTATCTGGAAGCCTGCTTAATAAGCATGGTTTCAAGTTAGTATTTGAGTCGGACAAATTTGTCCTGTCTAAGGATGGAATTTTTGTTGGGAAGGGCTACATGTATTAGGGAATGTTCAAACTTAGCATTATCAATAATACATTTATTTCTGCTTATATTGTTGATTCTCTTTCTTTATGGCATGCTCGTTTAGGTCATGTTAATACTAGGAAAATGCATGATATGGTTAATTTAGATATAATTCCTAAGTATGACATTGATATGTTTGAAAAATGTAAATTTTGTGCACAATCAAAAATTACTCTCATTCCATTTCCTAAAGTAGATAAAACCACATCTTTGCTTGAACTTGTGCATAGTGATGTATGTGACATGCATAGTACCCTCACTAGAGGTGATAAGAAATATTTTGTAACATTCATTGATGATTTTTCTAAGTACTGTCATACCTATCTTTTGCATTCAAAAGATGAGGTGCTTGATAAATTAAAGATTTTTAAGACAGAAGTAAAAAATCAGTGTAATGTCAAAATAAAGAGACTTAGGTCTGATAGAGATGGTGAATACCATTTTCCAGAATATTGTGAAATATTGGTATTATTCATGAGAAGTTTGCACCCTACACACCATAACAAAATGGAGTAGCTGAAAAAAAGAATAGGATATTAACATAAATGATTAATGCTATGCTTTCTTACTCCAGTTTAAGTTCTGATTTTTGGGGTGAAGCCTTGCTCACTGCCAGTCACATACTCAATAGAATTTCTCTCAAGGGAAGAAATGTTACTCCTTATGAACTTTGGAAAAACAAGAAACCTAATCTTGGTTACTTGAAAACATGGGGCTGTAGAGCAATAGTCAAATTGCCTAAACCTAAAAAGAAGAAATTAGGTGAAAAGGCAATTGAATGCATATTCCTTGGTTAAGCTATACATAGCAAAACATATAGGTTTCTGGTAGTAGAGCTCAATGGTTCAATGGAAACAAATACCATCATTGAATCACGTGATGCGATATTTTATGAGAATCGTTTCACAACCATTCCAAGATTGGATTCTAATCAAGAAAATGAATCAACTCCTTTGATGTCTATGGAGGAAAGTAAACAACATGAACCCATTGAGCCTAATGAACCTAATGAGCCTATTGAGCTAAGGAGGAGTAAGGGGGCTAGGACTGAGAAGTCATTTGGCTCTGATTTCGTTATTTACCTTGTAGAAGGAACTAGAAAAACTTATTGTAAGCAAACAATGATTTCTTTGAATATGGATTTAGATCCATTAACCTTTGAGGAGTTTATGAAGTCTTAAGATGTTGTTTTCTAGAAAGAAGCAATAAATGATGAGATGGATTCTATCATAGGTAACAATACTTGGATACTTGCTGATTTGCCACCTGGATCCAAACCAATTGGTTGTAAATGGATTTTCAAAAGGAAAACGAAAGTTGATGGCACAATTGACAAGTTCAAAGCAAGATTAGTTGCTAAGGGTTTTACTCAAAAGGAGGGTATCGATTATTTTGATACATATGCTCTGGTGGCTAGAATCGCCACCATTCGAGTGTTGATTGCCTTAGCCTCAATCTATAAGCTTGAAATCCATCAAATGGATGTTAAGATTGCTTTCCTAAATGGAGAGTTAGATGAGGAAATCTACATGCAACAACTGGAAGGATTTGTTATACAGGGTCAAGAGCACAAAGTGTGTAAACTCGTGAAGTCACTATATGGACTAAAACAAGTTCCAAAATAGTGGCACGAGAAATTTGACAAAATAATAGTGTCAAATGGTTTTAGGATACACGAGTCTGATAAGTGTGTATACAGTAAGTTTACTGGAAATAAATGTGTAATCATATGCCTATATGTAGATGACATGCTTATTTTTGATACTAAGAATGATGTCATTGAAAGTACTAAAAGTTTCTTGTCGTCTAGCTTTAGTATGAAAGACATGGGCTTGGTTGATGTAATTCTGGGTATTAAGATCAAACGAGAGGACAAAAATTTGATTCTAACCCAGTCGCGCTATATTCAGAAAATTCTTAAAAAATTTAATCAATATAATTGTACACCAATGTCTATACGTTTTGATTCAAATTTGAAATTGTATCATAATACTAGAAGAGCTGTTGATCAACTACAATACTCAAGAGTAATAGGTAGCCTGATGTATGCCGTGACTTGCACTAGACCTAATATTGCTTTTGCAGTGGGAAAACTTAGTAGATACATTAGTAATTCCAATAGTGTGCATTGGCATGTTGTTAACCAAGTGCTTAGGTACTTGAGGAAAACAATAGACTATGGAATAGTCTATAATGGCTATCCAATAGCGCTGGTAGGATTCACAGATGCTAGTTGGATAACCGACCGTGAAAATCACTTGTTTACGAGTGGTTGGATTTTTACTCTTGGATGAGGAGCTATCTCCTAGGGTTCTAAGAAGCAAATATGCATAACAAACTTAACTATGGCGTCAGAGTTTGTAGCATTGGCTTCTTAGCGTTAGAGTAGCTAAGGAATCTCTTGTTAGAGATTAAGATATGGCCAAAACCTATGCCACCAATATCTTTGCATTGTGATAGTGAAGCAACTCTATCACGGGCTTATGGCCATTTCTATAATGGAAAGTCCAGGCATATAGGACTGAGACATAGCTGTGTTAGGCAATTAATCACAGAAGGTGTGATTACCATTAGTTATGTAAAGTCAAGTGAAAATTTGGTCGACCCCTTAATAAAGGGACTCACAAGGGATTTGGTATGGAAAACATCAAAGGGGGTGGATCTTAAGCCTACTTAACATAATCACTCCTAATGAAAACTCGACTTAACGCTTGAAGAAACATTAAGTTTTGAGTTCAATGAGCCCAAGTACACCATATGTCATGATTGCAAGCACTTAGTTTTCTTTCATTTTCATCCCAAGGTTGAAGTGCTTGGTACCTGTAATGTGAAAAGAAGAGAATGAGTTAGCAAACTCTTAATAAGCTTACAACTGAATTGTTAGGGTACTGTAAATTACAAGGGTACTCTTAGTAAGCTTACCTATGTGATTGTAGGAGGTGGTGTCACTTCTTATGAGTCCAAGGGCTTAACTCTAGAGCACTCATGAAACAGGATATAGACACAAAGCTAATCCATATGTCAGTTTGTTTGAATACTTGAGCTAACTTGTACTGTGCGTGAGACATGTCCGGTTAGTTGAATAACATCGCTAGTTCAAAGACAAGCCTACTATGCCATCTTGACTAGCTTTGAGATGTCTTCACTAAGTGAATGATTCAAATCGTAAGATATCTTCACCTATGCATAAGCCTGCCAAGTGAACCAAGAATCATCATCTGATATTTTGAAAATGGTAGGGGAATGTTGAGAAATTTTCAAAATGGGTTTTCAAATTTATAGTTTATTTTGGGTGTTTTCAAAACCTTCCATGTTTTTCTTTGAAAAGCATGAAATAAGCTTAGGGCTTTGTCCCACATCGGAAAGAGAGGAAAACATGGAGTACTTAATAAAGTGTTACATGAAATATTCCTTTGAATATAGAATTGTGAGGTGAAAGCTAGTGTGCATGCATTCACATCGCAAGGATATCCTCACACGCACGCACGCTCGTGGCGTGGGCAGTAGGCTGTATGGCGTTTGATGACGCGCTTTGCACTTAGCACAAATGCATTGGCACAAGGCGCCATGAGGGTGCTTTCCTATTTGCATCGGATAGGTTGGAGCGATGACGTGGAATACAGTCAGCTCCAAGTGGCAGTGACATGTCGTCTGTTGGCAATGAGTCAACCAACCGATCAAACGGTTTTGTGTCCGCTTTGGAGCAGGTTGATCATAGCAGTTGATTACAGATGCGCGCGATCGTATGGATGAGATAGCACTCGATCGTGATCAGGTACACCTTTTGGTGGAGTAAATATTGTCTTTAGGAAAACGACTTAGTAACGCGACTTAAAGCACCAAATTTCTGTCCTACATAGACAAGATCATCACCAAGTTTTGTAGACCTGAAGACCACCAATTGAAGAATTCAAGACAATTTATTCCAACACTCAAGTACCATGGTTCATTTTAATGTTCAGAATTTAGGGTTTACACATAAGAGATTAGCATCCATTACAACTATCTCTCCTTTTAGTTTGTTCTTAATTAATATGTAGGGCCTAAGTTGCAACCTCCCTAAGTTAGGCGTAGACCAACACAGGTTGCACCCTAATCTCTTAAAAATGCACTCAAATATACAGTTCATTAATAGTATTTTAATTAATATGTAGGGACTAAGTTGCAACCTCCCTAAGTTAGGCCTAGACCAACACAGGTTGCACCCTACCCCAGTTTAGTTGAATTAATCCTCAATCTCTTAAAAATGCACTCAAATATACAGTTCATTAATAGTATCTTTTTCTATTTTACATTTTGTGTTAGGGCACTATGATTTCCCTTTTGGTTGGAGTTTCAATTTAATTAATTTATGTATAATTACATAAGACCCCCTCCTAAAAAGTCCAAAAAAAAGCTTAGGTTTAGATCAAATCAATTCCAACTAATGTTTGCCACTCACTGGAATCCAATTAATTACAAGAGTGTTACTTAATTTATGAGGCCTATGCTACACAACTACACTGATTAGTGGTGAAAGAGGCTTGCATTATGTACTTAATTAATTATTTCATGTTTAGTTTTAGTTTGCATAGACTAGGTTGTGCGCTCCCCAAATAACATTTTGCAATGCTATATTTTAACAAATCAATTTCCTCTATTTAGTACACCATTAAGTTTGAGCTTCTATAAAAACAATAATTCTTGAAAGCACCTTCGTCATCCTTCTTTTTTATTTATTTATTATTTATTTTTGTTTGTTTTTTGTTTCGTGATAGGGGTGGGATTTACTATTTACAACTTATTTGCAATTTGAAAACTGTTTGCTTAAAAAAAGCATCTCGAACCAAACTTAAAAAGTTAACTTTTTGGGCTTGTTTGGAGTTTTGTAAGTTAAAAAACAAATGTGCAGACATGTTTTGATAAATGAGAAACTTTATTACATCTTCTTTCTTTCTTTCTTTCCTTTTTTTTTTTTTTTCGCACTCTTTAAATTGAACCAAGGGCGATTAGCAAACCATGCCCCCCACAGCAATCTCCTTTATTTTAGTGTACCCTTAAATAATTCATTGTAGTGAGGAATAAAAATATCATCAAATCATTGGTCAATCTAATCAACCAAACAAACAATTTCTATTATAGTAAGTTGCAAATAATTTCTTCTTCTTCTTTTTTCAAGTTTGATGTGTCTATACTATTTCGTTATCGTTTTAGGATTGGATTTGAGGCTAATAATATATATAATTGTAACTCTATTATAGTAGTTTTGTGATCTTATTGAGAGATACACATAAAAGAAAATTTGTGAAATTGAGCAAAAGAAACTCATCAATCTCGTGTTGTTTGTTTGAATGTTTCATCCTTTTCTCTGTTTATGAATTTACTGTGCATGTAATTATTTACTCGATCATGAAAATTATAAGGGTGCTCTGTCCAAGAGTCCAAATTTGAACTTTCTTTGGTCAAAGGTCTAAGTGCTGAAATACTTTGTCTATAGGGATAAGTTTAGGTAAAATGACTACAATACCCCATGTATATATATTCTATACTCAAACCAAACCCTAAATGCTAAACCGTCTCTCTCCTATTCCTTTCTTTCTCATTCGTCTCCATCACCAGCGATCCCCATCCTCCGCTCCATCGCCGCTACCTGTTTTGCCTCCTTGAGAATACCGACGTCCTCCCTTACATAGAAGGGTCCAGTTTGTGGAGGAAGGAGAGAAAATGAAGAGAGAGAGAGAGAGAGAGAGAGAGAGAGAGAGAGAGAGAGATGAAGGGTTTCGAATTCAACTTCCATTTCTCAACGTTCAAACAGTTATAGAGATGAAGAAGATGAAAGATAATCGAGGTGGCCTTGAATGATCGGTTGGAAAGAAAATAAGAGTCAAGTGCAACGACGACGACACCATTAGAGAGCTCAAGAAACTTGTCGCCGCTCAGACTGGTACTCGTTCTAATAAGATCCGTATTCAAAAGTGGCACAACATCTACAAGAAGGAGTGAGAGAGAAACAAAGAGAGAGAGAGAGAAGGGGGGCTGGCTAGACTTCTAGATGAAGAACCAAACTCTTTACCACTCTCTCTCCGAAAAGCCGCCACCAGAGCTCTTCAAAATGATAATTGAATACCTAAATCTCCTCATCTTTTCTCAAATTTGAGCAAAACAAATCTTCTTCTGTCTTTCTCTTATTTTTTATTCTCTTTCTTCCATTCTCAAACCCTAACCCTAGACCTAGATCATTTATACAGATCGGCGATGACGACGGTGGATTTGGGCGGTGGTGGTTCAAATTCACACACAGATCTACTTTTTTTTTTCTTTTTTTGTAGTTGATGATTGTTGTTGTTGATGAACAGATAAAACAATAAAAAAATATAAGATCTGTGTGTGAATTTGAATAGATATGTTTTTTTTTTTTTGAAATTGAATAGATCATAGAAATGTAAAGAGAGACATATAGGATTTTATTTTTGTTTTTTATTTTTAATCTGGTTTCTTTGTTGTTGATGATAATATAGACGCATATGTTATTGTTGTTATTGTTGTTGGTGATGAACATATAGAAAAAAAAAATAGATAAGATCCATGTGTGAATTTAAACAAATTTGTGTGATGAATTTCAACAAGTAGGAAAACTAGAACTAGAATTTCAAACAGATAGGAAAAAATAGGACAAGAATTGCAACATACAAGAATTTCACACAAATAGATTTTCAACAGATAGAATAAAAAAATTTTGACAAATAAAAAAAAATTCAACAAACAAAAAGGTAAGATGAGAAACAAAAAGGCCTTAAAAATAAATAAAATGACTTATCATCAAATTATTTCACAAAAAATAAATTTTTCATCAATAAAAAATATTTACTAATACCTTATACCCATTTAAGTTAGACTTTTTAACAATTATTCTTAATTATAATTGTTTTTATATATAGAAAATGGAGAAATGTATCTAAGCACAGTCCATTCCCACTATATAAGATTTGATGTGACATCCCATATGCCCAGTTAACAGCAATATCTTGACTTTGTCCATGAGTAAAAACCCATTGGTTTATATGTTCCTCGTGTCTCCAATACAGTGATGCTGAAAATCTCTAATTTAAAGATTCTAAACACATTTTGAATAAGATAAAAAAAATAAAATAAAATTGATAGTAACAATAGATGGGACCTACCATCACATCACTAATGACAACTCTAATTAGAGTTTCTAAGCATTTTTGGTCTCCAATATGATTGAATTTTTGCATTGCTGTATTAATAAATCACATAAATTAGACTCAATAAAAAGAAAAAAAAGGAAGAAAAACAAATTGAAACTGTCTATTTTCTTGTAACTTTTGGCAATTACACGTGTTGTTCTTCTTGTCCTTTAGCAGAATATTAAAATCCCAACATTACGTTGATACTAATTTTGTCAATTTATTTTTTATGATGTGTGTATTAATAAATAAATAATTAATTAGAAGCGCTTGGTAAAAAAGAAAAAAAGAAAAGAAATAGGTGAGTGATATTTTTATAAAGAAAGGAGCCATCTGCTAATTGATATCTCACTACACACTACTTAAAAAAAGAAGATTTTTTTTGTATTGATTAAATGTATTTTTTAATATTTATTAGGGTGTTGCTAATAGCCTCCATTGATACTAACTGAAAAATATGTAGTTTTACATATATTGTAGTATTTGTGATATTATTGTTAAGAGCTCTTAATATCAGTATAGTCAGAGATATATATCACGAAGAATTCCATATGAATCATACCATAGTTAATGTGAAGAAGATAATATTTTCCTGAATGGGATGACAACCACAGAAGCTTTACAGTTCAGAAGAAAACTTTGCTTTCTCGTTTTGTGAGAATTTCAAACGTTTCGGGCATTTCTTTCCCCTTTATTTCTACCCAGAAAGTGAAAGAAAAAGTTTGAAGTTCATAGATATCTTGAAGTCTTATTTACAAGCCATCAAAATTTTGCACAACACGCAACACAAAATTGACAGCTTTTCAATTTGCACAGAAACAACCTCTCCAGAAATAAGAATAAAGTTGAGTACATGTTGTTTTCCCATATATACTCCAATTTAGCAACAGTCGCCTTTCTTTAGAAATTGAACGTTCCCACCAAACATTTCTAGTTGATCAAATTGGGAGTTTGGGAATTTAAAGTTGGATGGATAATATGGCTCTAGGTTTAGCTATTCTTAAATACTTATCCAGATTAAACCCTAGAAATATTGTATGGATTACATGCATCGCACTGCATCGGATTTTGGAATCATAATAACCACTACAAGAAAAAGCAGATTTCGCGACAAAAAATAGATTTTTCGTCGCTGAAAGTAGCAGAATTGGCGACTAAAATGGAATTAGTCGCCAAAAGTCACTTTTGGCAACCAAAACAGTTTAGTAGCCAAATGTAGAGGTTTTAGCAACTAAAACTCAGTTTAGTTGCCAAATATAGGAGTTTTAGCGACTAAAAAAATTTTAGTAGCCAAAAGAGAAGGTTTTTGGTGACTGAAAACATTTAGTAGCCAAAAGTATAGGTTTTGGCGACTAAAAAATAGTTTGGTCGCTGATTATACGTGTTTTACCGACAAAAATCAATTTCGTAGCCAAAAGTGAAGCTTTTTGGCTACTAAAAAAAATTTAGTAGCTAAAAGTCAAGAATTGCCGACTAAAATGCAGTTTAATCGCCCAAAGTAGAGGTTTTGGCGACTAAATTTCAGTTTAGTCGCCAAAAGTGGAGGTTTTTCGGCAGAAATGAATTTTTTTAGCGACTGAAATATAATTAGTAGCAAAAACTATATAATTGGTGACTAAAAAATAGATTTAGTCGCCAAAAGTGATCTAATTTTTTTTTAGTATATAATTTATTTTTTACATAAATTATATTGAATAAAAATAATTATTTTTATATATATAGCTAGACATTAATACGGGTCAATATAGTATATAAATAATATATGTTGCATATATATTCATGTGGTATTGTAGTGGCATAGTGGAGAGAGTGTATTGCTAAAGGTTTAGAATGTGGGAGAGGTTGGCGGTTCAAATCTCAGAAAAAGCAAAAAAGTTGATTTTTTTTTCTTTCCACGGAAGCACCTTTGGCGACTAAAATTTTAGTCGCCAAAAGTGTTTATTTTGGACGACTAAACGGTTTAGTCGGCGATTCATGGACTATTGGCGACTAAAAGATTAGTCGCTAAATGTGTGATTTTAAAAAGTGTAAATCACTATTGGCGACTAAATCGTTGGTCGCTAAAGAGCTATTTTTTGCGGACTAAAAAAATTTTAGTTGCCAATACCTCTGGCGACCATATATACGCGACAAAATGGGCGATTAAAAAAATTAGTCGCTGAAAGTAAAAACTTGACTTTCGGCGACTAAAAACAGACTTTTGATGACTAAAAATTTAATCGCCAAAGGTGTTTTTTCTTGTAGTGAATGAAAATGACAAGTTTTAAATCTTAATGCAGGCAATGCATATTTGGTTGAATCTCAGGGTTATTTTAGAAAGATAGTTAAAAGTTATCTTTCAACTTTTAATTCATTTTGAGTCATATTATCTTTTATATTTTTTATACTTTTTTTTTTATATATATAAAAAAGCCAAAAAAATTAACTTTTAGTGATGTTCCTAAAATAACCCTTTAGTCTTCTTTGCCACATTGTGGGAATCAATATGAGTGCCCATATATCAATATTGGTGCCTCCCTCCAATTGTGTTTCATAGCAGGACAAAAAACTACAAAGCTTCACAATTTTTCATACTGACTTAAATGTTATTAGGTGCTGTTTAGTGCAGTTATTAAAGTTGCTTACAATGTTATAATGTTTGCTTCTTCTTTTTTTAATCTATTTTGGTAATCTTATGGGGCAAAAAGAGAATTGAAAAATACGATTAATTATCAATAGGTCCTAAGAATTAAATTTAATTCTCATTAAGTCTTATTAAAAATAAATTAGAGTAAAATCGTCATTAAAAATTATTTTTTGTGACAATTTTTTGCATATATTGCTAAAAATCGATAATTAGTGACTTTTTTTTTATCACGATTTTTATAAATTGTCACTAAAATTTACAGTTAGTGATGTTTTTATGTGACAATTTTTAAACTATTGTTGAAAATTGAAAATTATCGACTTTTTTATGACGTTTTTTTTAAACCATCGCTAAAACTTATAATTAGTGATATTTTTTGTGATAATTTTTAAATTGTCACTGAAAATTAACAATTAGTGACTTTTTTTTAATAGTGTTTAATAAAAAACGCCATTAATTATTGGCGCTGTTTAGGAAGTGCCTAAAGAGGCTATTATAGCCTAAAAATTTTTTTTAGCCAAAAAGCCACTTTTGCAAGCTTTTTCACAAAAAAAAAAAAAAAAAGGACTGCACAGCCGGCAGTGTAGGTAGCCTACACTGTCAGCTAGAGAAAATGTTCCATCAATGAACATTTTACGATTTTACCCCTTCATAGCAATTTAAAAAAATATTTTTTTAGGGACAAATTTGTCATTTTAATTTCAAACATCATTTCAACACATTTTTTAATACAACAACTCAAATAAAATCCATCTCATCTTCCCAAACACAAAAACTAAAATAACCTACTAAAATAGCCAAAAAGCCAAATAGCCTACTAAAATAGCCACTTCCCAAACGAGGCCATTATAGGATCTATTGGATAATAAATCCACCTATTAGGACTTACAAGTAAGTCCTCCAAAAAAATGTGAAAAAATTAATTATTTTAAAATTAAGCGATAGTACTTTTAACTTCTAATTTCTAATTATTAATTTTTAACTTTAAAAGAAAAAATACACCAAAACAAACATGTAATCACTGACATTTTAAAGTTTAATTATTATCAAAATCAAACTCTAGAATTTTCTGTCATAATTTTTTCTAAAAACATATAACAGTTATACAAAGATTTTTGATTAAGTTTAGTTTATTAAAATTTTATTTGAATCATGAACTTAAGTAAAGATTAACATTTTTCTGATTTTTTATTTTATTTTTAAAATTCTACTCAAATTCACAATTTAAATAAAATTGGAGGATTGTTAGTGCTATTACCTAACTGAATGATGGACATTTAGGGAGACTATCCTATCTATCTATCTCCATCAAGAGTGACTATGTATTGTCTACCATGAAATGATAAATAAATAGTGCTTATTTTATATTATATATTATGTATTATTAAACACAAAACATGGTCATATGGTCATGGTGGTGTCCCCTTTATCCTTCAAATCTGTGCCCAAAATGAGATTTGCTGATCAAAGCACAAAGCATGCGCAACAACTTAACTATATATTCTAATAAATTTATTATCTCAAGACCCTTCAAGACCCTAGTTGAGATTTTCTCTTTTTCTTTAATTGATTGATGTATTTATGTTATTTTTGATAATTCAAAATCTGGCCTACTGAATCAATTAATTTAGGGAACCAATCCCATTATTCATTAGATGGGTCCTTAAATAAAGCTGAGGAAAAACCTTATATAAATTGGTCCTAAGAAATTATTTACGCTTAAGAAATTTTGAACCTACGACATTTGATGTATTTATGCTATACTGCTTGTATCACATTATTCATCAATTGAATTTTAGTTTGCCGATAAAAAAAATCTCACGACCTAATTGAGGACCAACACCTTGTTTGGTTTGATTTGATTTTTATTTATTTTTTCTAATTAATTTGATGAGTATAAAGAAAATCATCATTCTAATATGGTTTTTTCTTTAGCGGAGAGAAAATAAATTTTGAAAATTTTGAATACCAAAATGGTTATTACATAGCTTCACTTATTAGGACCCTACCAAAGAAAAAAGGAAAATTAAATTCATTATCTCAAGACCTAGTTGAGCACCAGCACACCTGAAATAACATCATTATGTCTTATTAGTAAAGAAGAAAAGAAACTGAATATTATCTCAATTCATTCCATATTGAACATACATCCATTACCTCTTACATACACACAAGTGCTATATATCTAAACTATATCTATCCGTCTAACCAACTCATTAACTAACTAACTAACTGATACAATAACCATTTACAAGTATAGATTGTCTACACCTCTTCTTCACCTTTGTTACAGTGTTCTATTAGTTTGATTTGATCTGTTTTAGTATGAATCTCATCAGGCCCCCTCAAGCAAATGGGTGAGGGACGAACCATAAGCTTGTCTTGAAGGAAAGAAAAGCGAGCATCAGGGAGAGGTTTGGTGAGGATGTCAGCAACCTGATCAGAGGAAGACACATGCTTGACCACAACCTGCTTAGCCATAACCTGATCTCGGATAAAGTGATAGTCGACATCAATAAGCTTAGAGCGAGCATGGAACACCGGGTTAGAGGCAAGAGAAATTGCAGATAAATTGTCACACCATAACAGAGGAGGAGAGATAGAGGGAACATGAATCTCACGGAGAAGCATGCGAAGCCAGGTCAATTCAGAAATAGTATGAGCAAGGGTGCAGTACTTTGCCTGAGTGGAGGATCGAGAGACGGTACACTGCTTTTTAGTAGCCCAAGAGATCAAGTTAGGACCCAAAAAAACACAATATCTAGTAGTGGACTTCCTATCAAGGACACTACCAGCCCAATCAGAGTCGGAATAGGCATGAAGAGTCAATGGACCAGGAGTAAAAACCAAACCATAAGATAAGGTACCCTGAAGATATCGGAGCAGTTGTTTGACAACATTGAAATGGGTTACTGTGGGAGCATGCATGAACTGGCAAGCACAATTAACAGCATAAGAGAGGTCAGACTGAGTAAGCGTAAGGTATTGCAAGGCACCCACTATACTGCAATAGAGAGAGGGTTGGGAAAAAGTAACAGAGGTCTCAGAGGAAGAACTAGACTTGGTGGCCATAGAGGAATTATAGGCTTTACAGTTTAGCATACCAGCTTTAGCCAGAATATCAGAGGCATATTTGTACTGAGACAGAAAAAGACCAAAAGCAATGTGATGAACAGCAATTTCAAGAAAGTAAAAAACAGACTCTAGCTCTTTCATAGAGAAAGCTGAATGCATATGCTTGATAAAAAGAGGAAATTTGAGAAGAATCATTGCCAGTGATAAGGATATCATCAACATAAACCAGAAGAAGAGTGATAGAGGAACCAAAATGGAGAATAAAAAGAGAAGAATCACATTTTCTATTGATAAAGCCACAAGAGAACAGAAAAGAAGAAAAAGTGGAATACCAAGCGCGAGGGGCTTGCTTAAGGCCATAAAGAGCCTTTTTAAGTAAACAGACATGAGAAGGATGAGTAGAATCCTCAAACCTGGGAGGTTGAGTCATAAACACCTCATTTTCCAAGATGCCATGAAGAAATGTAACAACCCTCACCTTACTCTTGTCATACTTGCATACATTCTTGCATGGTCTTGCTTGTTATGTTAATTTGAAGGTTTTATCTTGCCTTGGTTTGCTATAGCTGCTTGCTTGATTTTGATCCTTGCTTAGTGTATGTGTGTACGTAACCGAGATCATCTTGAGCTTAGTCCGCCTTTGAACCTTGTACTTAGAACTATCTTGAGATCTTGTTCAACCCCATCTTCACCTCGGGCATTCATTGCCGAGATGCTTCGCACTTAGTGAACCTTGTCCTTGGGCAGGTATGGCCTAGGCCGAGATGTGGCACACCCCGGCCAAGGTGTGGCACAGCTTAGTCAAGTGTCGACCTCCCTAGCCGATGTTTTTCTATCCTGCTGCTGGATCCTTGATTTGACTGATGTCACCTTGTTGCCGATGTGTCTTACCCGAGCTTGCTGCATACGCTTTGTCAGAGACTTGTCTTGTCTATCAATCATCTTTTTGGAGCTGAACCAACCCGATAACGCCACGTGTCCGAGCTGATTGTTAAGGCAGCCGGCAGACCCTGAAACAAATCATTTTCTTGTCTCAAATCTTTGTTTTAGAGAGAGAAGCTCTAGAGAGGAGGAAGAAGAGTTCTTGAGTGAGAGTAGTCTTCCAAGCTTGATCTTCGTGGCTTGAACCGTTAGATTCGAGCCTTGGGGTAAGATTCTTGATCTACTTTGAATGTTGTTATGGGTTATCTAGCTGCATTGCATGATCGGATTTGTGTTGCATATCATGCATCGTTTTGAAGTTGGTTTTGGAAAGAGAAAATGGTTTTTCCATGTGTTCTTAAAGAAAGTCTCATTTTGATCGAAAAGTTTGGAACGAAAAATCATGTTTTGTGTTTGTTCTTGCATGACTTTCTTGAATGGGTACCCAGGTCCATATTTTGAACTCTTGGCATGAAAACTCAGATTTTTGTAACAAGTTGTGAGCTTGCATCCATCTTTCAAATGATCATGTTCTTCATACTCTTCAAAGGAAAACCCAGGTTTTTCCTGACTTTGTTTAGTTGGACCTCGGCATAGTCCTGGACGGTACCCAGTGTGTTTTCGAGGAACGGGAGCAGTGATTAAGCTCCCAGCTTGTTTTGCTTTGTCTTTGACTTGGATCTGGCAAGAATGCCGAGATCATGTGCATGTATATAGAGCTTGCTTTGAGAATGTGACTTGCCATGTGATTGTAGGTCCTTGATATTTGCTTTGAGTCTACACCTGAAGAACTAGGTGAGTGGTATTATTGATAAAGCTATGTTATACTTGTTTTGATAAAATCTTGCTTGCCTTGTTTTGACAAAAGTATTTTGTTAGCATGAATAAATAGCTCTTGTTTTGATGTGTCAAGTATACTCCTTGTTTGATGCCATCTTTGAAAAGGATACAGTCCTTGTTAAATCGGGCTACGGGCCTAAGTAACACAAGTCCCTTGTGCTGGAGGACTTTAAACTTTCGCAGTACTAAGTATAAAAGGATACGGTCCTTGTTAAATCGGGCTACGGGCCTAAGTAACACAAGTCCCTTGTGCTGGAGGACTCTAAACTTTCGCGGTACCAAGTGCACAAGTCCCTTGTATTGGAGGACTCTAAACTTTCGCAATACTTTTGACCAAACGATTACGGATCGTACAGCCCTTGATACTTGAATGATGAATACGGTTCATCCCTTGCTTCGCCGATGTTATGATACTTGAATGATGAATACGGTTCATCCCTTGCTTCACCGATGTTGTGATACTTGAATGATGAATACGGTTCATCCCTTGCTTCGCCGATGTTATGATACTTGAATGATGAATACGGTTCATCCCTTGCTTCGCCTATGTCAGTAAACGTCTCTGGATACTTGTAATATTTGATTGATGAATGCGGTTCATCCCTCGCCTTGTTAAAGTTTGATGTGTTTCGTTTTGAAGGACCTCGGCTATATTCATGCAAAACCTTTATTATTAGTACCATTCACTGAGTATTTGTACTCACCCCTCTATATATATGTAGGTGATGAGCAGGACGGCGGCGACGCCTAGATCGTTTTGGATGCTTGTTTTGGATTCGTACTTATGTCGGCTTTGCTTTTGTATTTACGTCGGCGATGCCCTGCTTTGCATGTCGGTAAATCTTGAAAATCATGCTTCTTGACTTGTATTAGCTGTACTTTTGTATATGTCGGCTCGAGAAGCCTTTTGATCAAGATGTAACATGTAATTTTTACCTTGTTGTATTCAAGTTGTAAAGTTAATTGGAAATGTTTGGCATTGCTTTGATCTACGCATAGCTCTTATGGACCACTTGTATTTGATTTATTGCTTCCGCATTTGTGAGCCCCCTATATCCATACTCTGATTGTGTTAAGTTTTTGAAAAAGTTGGCCTTCGGTAATTACGGATTACTGGCCATCACGGCACCAAACTACTAGGGGCGGTTTGGGGTCGTGACAAGAAATGCATTGGAGATATCTAGCTGGCGTATGGACCAAGCAAAATGAAGAGCCAAACTAAGGAACACCCAAATAGTAGGCTACCTGGCCATAGGACTGAAGGTTTCATGGTAATCAATACCCTCAGTCTGAAGATATCCCTTAGCTACAAGTCGAGCCTTGTGCCAAGCTATGGACCCATCAGAGTTCTTCTTGATTTGAAAGACCCATTTGCAGCCAATCTATTGCTTACCAGAAGGAAAAGGCACCAATTGCCAAGTCTGTTGTCGTTGGAGAGCCTGATATTCCTCATTCATGGCCTCAGCCCAAACAGGAGTCTTAAAACCATCTGAGAAAGAATGAGGCTCAATAAGAGCAGGATCAGGAATAGTAGAAGCCAAGAGGGATTGATGAGAGACATAGGCTTTAGACTTTGTAAGCATGGATTGAGTGTTAACCGGAAGAGAAGATCTAGAAAGAGGTGGTTGAAGAGGATAAGAAGTAAGATCAACAACAAGAGAAGTAATAAGAATAGGGGCTGTGGAAGAGGGAGAAGCAGATGAAGATGGTAAAGAATGAGAAATAGGAGAATTAGGAGAACTACGAGGTAGGGGAGATGAGAGAGGAAGAGAAGAATTAACAAAAAAGTGAGCGAAACTAGTGGGTGGCCAGAAAAGGTTTGAAGTTGAGAAAGAGTAGGAGAAGGAATAGAAGTGATAGGATAATCAACCAAAGGAAACACAGATTCATCAAAAATAACATGTCGAGATAAGTATACTCGACCGGAGAGAGGATTGAGACATCTATATCCTTTGATAGAAGGATGATAACCAATGAAAATGCGAGGAATGGACCAAGGTTGAAGCTTATGGGCAATATAAGGTCGAAGCCAAGGGAAGCACCTACATCCAAAACACTTAAAAGAAGAAAAATCAAGGATTTTGTGGTAAATCATTTCAAAAGAAGTAATGTTATGAAGCTTGGAAGAGGGTAGTTGATTAATGAGAAACACAGAGGTAACAAGACAGTCAAACCAAAAGGAAAGAGGAAGACTAGACTAGTAAAGTAAAGCAATAGTGGTAGTGATGAGATGGCGGTGTTTCCTTTCAGCCACGCCATTTTGGGGAGGTGTATGAGAACAAGACATTTGATGCAAAATACCATGAGACTTGAGATAATTTTCAAACTGATGCCCTGTATATTTACCCCCACCATCTGTGCGAAACGCTTTAAGAGAAGTAGAAAATTGTGTTTCAACAAAAATTTTAAATTCTTTGAATTTGGAGAACACTTCACTTTTAAAAGAAAGAGGATACACCCAAGAGAATTTACTGTAATCATCCACAAACAACAAATAAAATTTGAAACTAGAACTAGATGAGGAAAATAGACCCCAAACATCACTGTGGATGAGAGATAAAGGTGCATTAACAGTGGAATTGGACAAAGTAAAAGGAAGTCTGTGACACTTAGCTACAGCACACTGAGTACAAACATGTTTAGTACAAGACTTATGAACAGGTAAATGAAATTTATTCAAAACAAAATCAAGCTTCTGGGAGAAGGGATGGCTTAGCTGTTGATGCTAAGTAATAGTAGGAACAGATGTAACATATACAGCAGCATGAACAGATGTAGATGATGATGAAGAACTAGGAAAAGGCAAAGATCTAGACAAGCATGTAAGTAATTGATAAAGATTGTTACCGTAAGAGCCTTTATATAGAGGAATCTTAGAATGTTTGTCCTGAATGACAAAAGAAGTATCATAAAATATGATAGAGCAATTGTTATCAGAAACCAATTGATGAACTGATAGAAGATTAGAAGAGATAGATGGAGCATGAAGCATATTACAAAGTTTGAAAGGAAATGAAGGAGTAGGAAGAATACCTTGGCCTGTATGCATAATAGGAACAGTAGAACCATTACCCGCAGTTACATGATCAGATCCATGATAGGGATGATACTGCTGAAAATTAGAGAGATCTTTGGTAACATGAGTAGTAGCAGCAGAGTCAACATATCAATTTGCAGGAGAATTAGACGAAGAAGCCATATACGTAGTAGGAGATGAAGAATTGGACTGAGAGTTGGAATTTGGCACAAAATTGTAAGAAGAATCCATTCGAAACCAACAATCAAGAGCTATATGATTTGGCTTGCCATAGATTTGACAATTGAGAGCGAAACTAGAACCACCAGAACTAGAAAAGGAAAAGATAAAGATTGTCGACCGGAATTAGAAAATCGGCCTCGACGATTGCCGTGAAATCGACCTCCTCTTGAAGAATTATTTCCTCTACGAAACTAATTTTGATTCCCTTGATAAGGAGAAGATGACTGGTTTTGAAACCTAGGTTGATTGTTGTGATCTTTGGTGATAGAGTAAGCAACAGTTAGATCAAAACTTGAAGACTTAGTATCTGAATCAATGTGTAAAGCCTCAGAACAGAGTAAAGAAGAGAGTTCTTACATGGTGATAGGTTCAATTCTTGCACGAACTGTGGTCTTAAGTGCATTAAATTCTGTAGGAAGTCCATTCAAGGTGATAAGAACCATAACTTCTTCATCAATTGGAGATCCAGAGAGAGATAATTGATCAAAAATAGTTTTGATCTGAAGCAAATATTCCTCCATCGATGAAGATTTCTTCGAGAGACTGGTAAGTTTATTGTAACGACCCCAAAAATGCGTATAGAAAGTTAGCCTTATTTAAGTAGGGGTTAATGTGTTTTCTATTGGAATTGAAGAACGATCCGTTGAGTTATGCCTTTGAAACTGGGATTTGTGACCTTTACCATAGAATCTGGAACTTTTTCCCTCCGCTCGAGCGAAGCAGTGGGCGCTCGAGCGTACTTTTGGGGTTTCCAGCAAATTGTGCAGACGGCTTGAGATTCTGGGAGTTGTGATTTTCCGCTCTAGCGGGGGAGTTGACGCTTGAGCGGACGTCTTTGTTGGTCTTCGCGCTCGAGCGCAAGGTTGGGCGCTCGAGCGGGTCTCCAAGTTGAGTTGTATTTATGGGGTTCATTTTTGGACATTTTTATTAGTGTTTTGGAACTTTCTATTTTATTTTGGAGTATTGGTTGAGGCGGTAATATGATGGTAAAGTAAAATTGGACTAAAAGTTTGAATTAGAATGATTTGTCTGCGACCAGCCGTCACTCTTTTGTCCTTTTCTTTTTCCACACTTTGAATTTGGATGTGAGGTTAGAACCATGGGAAAGCTTATTTCCGGGGCTTCAATTTGGACACAAGAACGACCTAAAACGGAGTTCGGATGGAAGAGTTACATCTATTTGAAGTTTTGAAATCTGTGCTGAGAGCAGGGACGCTCGAGCGGGAATAGGGACGCTCGAGCGGGATTTTCGGGACAGCAGCTTTAAAATCGGGATTTCTAGATCACTCTTGATATTTTCTTTTCCCCTCTTCTTTCCTCTCATTCTAGGTCCGAAAACCTAGCCCCAAAACCTTGATTTCCTTTACTTTGATCAACAATCCACCATGATTCTTACATCAAGGATGGAGAACAAGAGAGAATCAACACTTTTAACCGATTGGAATTCGGGATTGCGAAGGATTCTTCTTAAAGCTTACTTTTCTTGCTTGGTTCTTGAGGTAGGGGTTCTAATCCACTTCAATACTTATATTGATAGATAGATTTATGGTGTTTTCATTATATAAATGTACAAATTTTCATTTTGGGCATGTAGTGTATGGTATGAGAATTGGGGGTTTTAGGGTTTGTGATGTTGGGAGTTAAATTGGTGGGTTTAAATGATGGATTGGGAATCCTAGATGTAGAATCATTGGGAAAATTGGAATTAAAAGTGATGATTTAAGAAGTTTGATTTTTTTGTTAAAAATCCTCATTTTCTTAGAAACCCTAGGTTGATTAATGATGACAACCAATAAATTAGCTCAAGTTGAAAGTAGAGTAATGGAATTAAAGTATTGAAGTATATGTGTTCAAGTTGAATTGGAGTTTGGGAATGTTGGAACTTATGTTTAGAATTTGCGAATGAATCTTGTTATAAATGTTGAAATTCATGCTATCATGTAAAGGAAAATTAGAGAAATAATCTATTAAGGATATAGATGATATGAACTTGGTTTTAGAATGTTGAAATAGGATTCAAAGATTTATTGTGAATTATGTGAAGTTACAAATGGTGTTAATGAACTAAATGATGTTGTACTATGATGAATTATGCTTGAATTACGTGACTTGTGTAGGATTAGCTACAAAGACGGATCACGCACCTGAACACTGTGAGTAGTAGTACGCTTTACCACCGCTAATGCTTGCCACTAGTATTCTGTTAATTCCGTTATTTATGTATGTAAATGATTCAAGGAAGATAAATGCTATATGTATAAAAATGATTCAAGGAAGATAAATGTTATATGTATGTAAATGATTCAAGGAAGATAAATGTTATATGTATATAAATGATTCAGGGAAGATAAATGTTATGTGTTTGTGTAAATGATTCAAGGAAAGTACATAAGTAAGAGAAAGAATGAAACAACCCTCCTATGATTCTGTAATTCTGTAAGACTCTGACTTAAGTTTGCTATGATAATGTTTGGGCTAAATGTCAACAAGTTTAATGCCAATATATGTAAGAGCTAAAGGCCAACAAGTCTAAATAATCAAGAAATGCTCTAGTTATGATATGTTACGTTTGAATTAATGAATTCATGATATCCTTAGCACATGGCCCTTACCCGGGAGTAATAATACCGTGGTTTAAATAATTAAGTTACAATTGTATGTACGTTACAAGTTCAAGTATATGACAAGTATAAGCATGTTACAAGTTCACGTATGCTATAAATTTAAGTATGATACAAGTTTAAGTACGATACAAGCTTAAGTATGTTACAAGCTATGTTACAAGTTTTACGTATGTACAAGTTTCAAGTGTATTTCAAGGGCCTTGTGCCACAAGTTTCAAGTGCATTTTCAAGGGCTTTAATGCCAATATGTTTACAAGGGCTTCATGCCATTTTCAAGGGCTTAAATGCCAATATGTTTACAAGGGCTTCATGCCATTTTCAAGGGCTTCATGCCATTTACAAGGGCTTAAATGCCAATATGTTTACAAGGGCTTCATGCCATTTTCAAGGGCTTCATGCCATTTTCAAGGGCGTTAATGCCAATATGTTTACAAGGGCTTCATGCCATTTTCAAGGGCTTTAATGCCAATATGTTTACAAGGGCTTCATGCCATTTTCAAGGGCGTTAATGCCAATATGTTTACAAGGGCTTCATGCCATTTTCAAGGGCTTTAATGCCAATATGTTTACAAGGGCTTCATGCCATTTTCAAGGGCTTTATGCCACAAGTTACAAGGGCCTGGTGCCACACGTTTCAAGGGCCTTAGTGCCATATGTTACAAGGGCTTTATGCCACAAGTTTCAAGGGCCTCGTGCCACACGTTTCAAGGGCCTCATGCCACCATGTTTCAAAGGCTTTATAGTCATTATGTTTATGTTGCAGGATTGGGCCTAAGGCCGTTATGTACTTTGCACAGATTCAGACTAACTATGTGAACTCTGCACCTTTTTATTCATTGATATGAATTATGTTTCAAGTTAAGCATTGGTTTATGTATGTATTACTATTCACTGAGCCAGCTCACCCTCTGTTATGTCTGTTTCTGTAGGTTACCAATCAGGCAGTCAGTCCTAGCCAAGACGCCGCTTGCTTTTGCCAAACTTCATATGTTTAGGCACTATTTAAGTCATTTAATTTCTTAAGTTGTCAAGATGTTGGTTTGCTTATGAGTGTCCATCTAAGGTTGTTGTATATACCTTTCATGTTTGTCTTTGTATACGCCCGACTGTAGGGCTAGAACTGTAAATGTGTATGTACATACTCTGGGATATAGTTTGGAACTTTATTTATCCGGTATAATGCATGTGATGAATGAGATCCTGGCATGTAGGAATAGCTCAATGGAGTTTAATTGTTCATTATTATTTATCTATTTATTTTTAATGCTTCCGTTCAGGCCCTATATGATATATATATATATATATAACAGGTTAAGTGTCCGTTACTGAAGTGGTCATGCCCAAACTTCTAGGGGCGAGTTGTGGGTATGACATTTATTCTTCAATTGATAAATACGAGACCTAGAGAGAGAGAGAAGTAAATCTTCTAGAAAGAATAGACCAAACTTCATTGCAAGTGACGCATTGAACAGCAGATGTGAACACTGTAGGTGTCAAAGTTGCATTACTGGATTAGCCACAGTTTTGCCAGAAGAATCAAGAACTGTTACAAATGGAGAAACAATAGATCTATCAGCATAGCTCAGAAGATTTGTGGCTCTAAGTATATTCTGAAATTGATTTTTCCATACAATGAAATTTGTAGTATCTAACTTGATTGTAACAAATGAGTTCAAGTTAGAGATAAGAAGCGAAAGATTTGAAGGTAGAGATGAAGATAACACCATGGATAATGTGCTCGTTGGAGCAACTAGCTCTGATACCATAAAGAAGAAAAGAAACTGAATATTATCTCAATTCATTCCATACTGAACATACATCCATTACCTCTTATATACACACAAGTGCTATATATCTAAACTATATCTATCTGTCTAACTCACTCATTAACTAACTAACTATTACAATAACTGTTTACAAGTATAGATTGTCTACACCTCTTCTTCACCTTTGTTACTGTGTTCCATTAATTTGATTTGATCTGTTTTAGTATGAATTTCATCAATTAGAACCCTACCCCAAAAAAATATAAATATATCGAACCTACACCAGTAAAATCATTTACCATTCATTATATATTCAAAATATTGTTTCTTTTGATGAATGGAGTCTCCTTTTTCAACTCCGTGATTTACCTGGTCATACCATCCAATATAGTTATTATATATGGATGCTTGGTTCAAAATTCTCTTGCATCAAAATGAGTCATATACACACTTTTTGTTTCTCCAATTTGATCACAAATTCAAGTCAACAATTCCTACATGGTTTCTCAGATGGTGGTCTCAACATGGTGCCATTTCTGAGATTATCCTATCTGTATTAATGGAACAAATTCACTATTTCTCTTTTGTTTATAAACTTAGCCAACATCAAAGTCAATTTCCTTTATTACTCATCTTTATGTCCAAATACAAAGTCCCTTGGATATTCAAATGGCAATATTCTATTTCTGAAAATATAGTCACCAGACTCCATTTTGTTAAATGGTGGGACACATTTAAATCTCATTGGATTATTGAACAAGTCCAGCAAGAATTTCCAGTCAATTCTCATGCTTCAACTCCGGCCATGGTCAAAGCTTAGCAGAACCCAACTGCTTCAGTTACACAAGGTAGCCCAATTCCAACATTCAGACTTGGAAGCCCAATAACTAGCTCTTCCAAGCCCAAGTCATCTAAAAAGTCAGCTCAGTCAAAGCCCAAAGCTAAGCCTCAGTCATCCAGTGATGAATTGATCCAGATGGCCAAACTATTGATGGCCCAAGCTAAGTCACAAATTAAAGAAGAAACCTCTGAAGAATCTAGTTCCTTCGAGGATTCGACCAATAATGATCCTTATGGGCCCCAGTTTCAAGATGCTCATGACCCATATGCCTAAACAGTCAGACATTGGATTCCATTTATGTACAAATCAGCTTCAATCACTACTCTGTTTTTGAGAAAAACTGCTGTTTTGTATTTATATCGATTTCCCATCGGTCACATGCTTTCACCGAAAGTAATGAATAGTGAAAAAGCCGCAATCAACTTTAGTCACTCACCAAAAGTAGCCGATAGCTCCCATGTAATCCCATGTGCTTCTTTCAAGTTAGATTCCTTCACAAGGCTCACAGTTACCCCTTTTTTTGCTCATAAAAGAGCTTCTTCAGTCATTTGCAAAGACAGAGTTAGAATTGAGAGTTCCAGTACCTCAAACAAATAACTATCTCTGTAATTTAGTATTTCTGCAAATCTATCTTCAAGTTATGTATTTTGTAAAACTATTTTAGTAAACAATTGTAAGTTCATATTTCTTTTAAAATTTTTCCTTTTATTGTTGTCTTTTATTGACTTTTATTGTGCTGTGCTGCTTCTGCCTGCTGCTGTAGACACCCCATTTTTGACCGACCTTAAGACTCAGACGTCACCAATTGAGCGCTTGGTGATGTTGCATATCGTGCTCGTTCAAAAGTTTCAGAGTCTCGGCTGTGAGCCTTGCCTTCGGACTTTCGGACTCTTTTGCGCTTTGCCTCGGTTTGCGAACCAGGCTCTGTTTTCTCTGTTTTCTCTTCCCAAAGGGAGGGAGAGGTCTCGTAGACCATCTCTCAGTGGCTGTAGGCTACGTTTTATGGTCGTAGGCCATTTTTTGCCCGTTTGGAGTTCGGTTTCTGGTTTTTCAGAATCGTTGGCCGTGTGCCTCGGTTCGGGACCATTTAACCATCTCCGTTTGCTCCGGTTTTTGGCATACTTCTTATTTGCTCCCTTTTGAGGGACACTGTGGTCCGAGAGACCAACTTCGTGGTCGAACACCACTCCCGATGCCTAACAGCCGATTTTCAGGGCCTCGGGCTGCGCGTTTCGGCCCCCGAACCTTCATTCTGCATCGATTTTGGTTCGTTTTTGGCAGGGACCTCTGTTTCATTGGTAAGAAGGCCGTAGAAGGGTGGGAGGCCAGCAATTGTTCAGACAACCAGTTTTATTCCTCCATCGCCCTCCGTCGCCTATTTTGCTCACTTCAAAGCCAATGTTGACCATCCTTGGGCCATTTTCTTGCACCCTAAACCCTATATTTGTGATGTACACATCTGGGAGGCCACCAATATTTGGTGGTCGGCCAGTAATTGTTGTTGAACCTTTTGAACCCCTTTGAAAAGTGGGTTGTTCTCTCTCCTGGTTCACTATTTCCAGTGTTTAACCACAGGGTTGTGTTGTGCACACATCAGAGGCTCTCTTTTTGGGGTGGCCGGCCACTAATGCTTCTTGACCCTTTTGACCCCTAGCCGACTGGCCATGGGAGGTAGCCGGCCGGCCACCTAAACCCTAGATAGCTGGCCGGTCATGATCCTTGCACCCTGTTCCTTACAGCTATATATTCTGTTTCCCCTCAGATTGTGTATCCGGGGGGGTACATTTTTGGGGGGAAACTTGATTCATTTCCCTCTATTTTTCCCCAATTTTCTCCCCTCTTTTGTCTATATAACAACAGCTCCAGCTGCTGGTTTGAGGGTTACAACATTTGCCTTAGGCCCCTTCCATTGTATCTCTCTCCCTTTACACTTCCAAGCTTCAAACCTCTCAAACCCTACACCATTTCTTCACCAACCCATAGCCCCACCCTTCCATCCTTCATTCCAGCAGCTTGAGATTGTTCTCCAAAGCTAAAGAGACACCAAACTGAAGCCAAGAGTTGCCAAAAGATTGGTCTACAAGGGTAAGCTCCATTTCCCCCTTTTTGGTCCATATTTTGCATGCTTTCTGAGCCATACTTACTTGCTGTTTTTGGCTCCGACCCTAACTGGAACTAGGCTTATTTTGAGCTATTTTTCATGTTTGTTTAAGGGTATTTACCTGTTTGAGGTCTCCTTGTTGCACTTGCTTCATTATCTCCCTTGTATGCCATCTTCTTGTGTAGTATTTTTGGCCTATGTATAAACTGTTTTGAGCTCTGTCATGAACTTAAAAGTGGTTTATTTTGAGCCCTTATTCAACATTGTTGTAGGGCTCATTGCTGTTTGAGGCTTCCATTTGCTACTTGCCTTTATATCTCTCTTTTGGCTCCATTTTTGCATGATTTGTTAGCCTCTTATGCTTCTGTTTTTGGGTTCTGGTACGAACTAAAAATGACCTTATTTTTACCCCCTCTTCATGTTTAATTAAGGGTCTTTCACTGTTTGAGGCATCCTTTCTATACTTTGTGTTATAACTCTCTTTTTAGCCTTATTTTGCATAGCATTTTGAGCATTCTTGTACACTATTTTGGGTCTGGCCACCAACTGGAAAATATCATGTTTTGGGCCCCTCTTCAACTTTGTTGAAGGTCCCTCTCTTGTTTGGGGTTAGAAGCTGTGACTTGCTTCTTTATCTCACATTTAGGGCCATTTTTGCATGCTAGTTTTGCCCTATTTGTGTTTATTGTTTGACCTTGATTAGAACTGTGAATGTGCTTATTTTTGGGCTTTCTTGACTCTGTCTTTACATTCCATGTTCAAATAGTACATGTTTTGTATAGCTATAGGCCAATGCACGTGCCTAATTTCATGTTTCGGGTCGCATGTCATGCATCGGGTGCCATCTTTCCATCTTTCGGGGCTGTTTTGCATCACTTATTGCCCCTAAAATTTGCATGTTTGCATACCATGTTCCATGCCTTGCCATGCTTTGGTAGAGTGGCATTCGTGCCTTAGGTTCGGTCCTCGGTTTGCGTGCACGTGTGCATGCATCTCGAGTTGTCTCATTTCCATCTAATGGCCTCTTATGCGAGTGTGGCTGAGGTCCACTTGTGTTGGTGTAAGTCCATTGTGCATTGTGTATGCCATTTCATTTTATAGCATTGTGTATGCTAGGTTGTATGTTAGAGCATTGTGTATGCCATGTTACCTCGTACATCGTGTATGCCATGTTACCTCGTGCATCGTGTATGCCATTTCATAGCATTGTGCATGCTAGGTTGTATCTTAGTTGCATTTCATGCATATCATGCATATTGCATCGTGCTTGGGATAGGGGTTAGCCCGAGCACGGGAAACGAGGTACGTTTCGTACTCCGAGTGACGGAACGTGTCTCAATTCCCTGTCACCGACACTCCGGATTATCCATGATGGAGTCTAGGCCCTGTTGTATTTATGTGTGCATTCATTCCATATTGAGTTATGCAATTCAACCCCTCGGCCATCATGCATCGAGATGCGTGATTGGTGGCACGAGGATCGAGACATGCATACATATGTGAAAATACATTGCTATGCCCTTTTCCTGCTCTCTGTTGCAGTAAATCAAGAATTAACAACCTTCCGAAGCTTGGCATGCTTTCAAAGAATAATTGTAAAACAGAGGCTAATCGGGGCATCCCAGTGGATTTCCGCGCGAGGCGACCCGGACATACATCATCCAAAGAAGAGTCAAGACAGTCCCTGGCTTGTATGCCAGTTTATTATTTTTCTTAGTTAATCTGTAAATTAATTAGGAATTTGTATATATTTGGACTGTATTATTTGGACTGTGTTATTTGGACTGTACTATTTATTCGGACCCTCTGCGCGAGGGCACAACTGTAATAAGTGTGCGTGCGTGTGATGTATGTCTTCCAACCCCACGTCTTTCTCCCTTTTATTTACCCGCTTACAATGGTTAGATTAGGGCATGTTTCAATTAGCATACAGTATGACAGCATGTTTGCATCATTCATCTGTTTTGCATGCACCGGGCTCGGCGCATCATACTAACTGCATTGTATTTTCAATTCCAAATTGAATACATGTTAGCTGTAACATTTCATATGCCATGTTTAGAATAGCCGAGCCTGCTATAGTTGCATTTTTGCATGTGTTGCATTAGGCATTTCTGTATAATTAGGATCATGCATGGATTTCTAATGAGCTTCTGTTTTGGCTTGGAGTACTCGGTAAGTTTTATGCTTTAGCATCCTTGCATGCGTGTGAGTGACTGCCATGAATAGCATGCTTACCATGAGGCTATATGCTTATGTGATATAACTGCCTGAATGCCTGTGGGTGAAGGTTGGGTTATTTGGATTGGAACAAATCATTGACTGTGAGTTTTAAGCCCCCTAGATAGTGGCAAAGTCATGTTTTTCTAAGCCCACCCGAGGGTGGCAAATCCACGTCTTAGCCTACTTGCGAGTAGCACCATCAAACCATTTTCAAATAAACAAACATGAAATGTTTTGTTCCAATTCAGGCGACCCAGTCTATACTTGTATGCTGTGCGCATCGCATAGTAAATCTAGGCTAATAACCAGGATAAGAACACACAATGTTTTCAAAACTAGATATCATGGTTAGTAGAGGCCGATCTTTGATCGGGCGAGTGGGGGTGCTCACGAAGTGACCTTCCCCAATCGTACCCAAGTTCCCGAGCCGAGGTAACTTTGGTGATGACGGACACGTGGCCTTAGGCAAACGAGTCAGGGTTTCCTAAATTTCCCCCAAAATAAAATATTTAGGTGGCGACTCTGTATCTGGCAAAGCAGTCCATGTTTGGCACTTCTTTCAAAAAAATCTGTTTTCTCAAAACGATTTGCCGGATTTGGATTCTTTGGTTCAGACGTAGAACTGTGACAATTTTAGAGTCCTGAGCTGTAGTGAGCCCAATATCGAACGGAACGAGGGGGACTCGTTCCTCTCCCGGGGCGTTCGGGGAACGTCTATAGTTTCTGGCGACTCTGCTGGGGATTTAGAGAACTTGACTCGAACTCATGATATCTGTTTTTGACTACACTTATGTGTTTCTTTGCATTGCATGTGCATTGGTGCGCCTAGGACACCGTGTTTGCCATCTGCTATTCCTGAACGGTTTGCCGGAGGCTTGTCTTGTCAAGGCATGACCATAAGGCTGACCGGTTGTGGGCTCTGCCAGTATGGGAACACAAACTCCGGTTTTACCGGGGCACCCTTTTTGACCATTCGACCTAGTGCATATTCGGATCCGTAGTGACCATTCCAAACTAGGACAGGTTGCTTACCCGTTTATAGGTTGTTTGAAACCGCTGCGTGCGTAGTGAAGCCCTAGCTCCTGACAAAAATAGGACAGGGAAACCCTACCCCAACATAGGGGTGTTTTGGCTCTCAATTATCTGTTATATGCTGTCAGAGTGTGTCTCTACAGGGAAATGCATGTATCAGTTTATGAATTTTGGGCATCAGGCCTGCGGGCATCAGTCAGTATTTGGGAATCAGTTATCTGCGGATATCAGAGATTCAGTTTTGGGGGTAGTGATTTAGGGATAATAATCAGTGTTTGAGGACAGTGTACTCTGTTTATCGATCGTGTGTTGTTATACCCGGCTGTGTGTCATGCATTTACTTTAAGCTGTTACGCTGTCCATTTATCTGTTTATTTATTTCCTTATTGCTTTATTTATCTTTTTACTAGGGCAGTTCTAGCACAATTGCTTCCAACCCAGTAGATATTCCCCAAGCACTTTGGACACGAGGTCGTCGACTCAATCGATCCGAGGATCTAATTGACGGACAGCCAGTGTTTCATTCTCTACCCCCAGTTGTCAGAAGAAGGCCGAGAAAGTGCAGTGTATCAGAACAGAGGTTGCCAGAACAGTGGGTTACTCCATCAGAGGACAATAGGACTGAGGTCTCGATTGTTGCTATAGAAATAGACATACCAGTTAGTCGGATGGATCAGCAAAATACATCAGGGATGGAAGCCCTGATGCGCCAAATGCAGGAGAGCATGAGACAAATGCAGGAGGATGCCGCCCGTCAAGCGGAATTCTCCAAACAGCAGGCCGCGATCATGGCCCAGCAGGCCGAGCTAATCACTAGATTGCAACAGCAGAATGCGGCATCTGCTTCACATCAAGTTCCTCCTCCGCCAGGGGCTCCATTACCCGAGCAGGCACCTACTGTCCAGAACGCTCTGCCAAACACCCAGAACACCGTGCCAAATATCCAGAACATACAAGAGGACACGAACTTTCCAACGGGGCCAGCTCCGCCCCCGCTTCCGCCCCCGCTTCCGCCTCAACTGTCTAAGACCCATACACCCAACCACCCGGACTCCCCCTTCGAGTTTGAAATAGACTATACAGCTCTGAAACTGAGCAAGCTTGAGAAGCTCTTCAAGAAATCACAAGGAGTAAAGGCTATTCCGGATATCGAGGATGGATATACTGACGTGGCCATGACATTGCCCGATAGGTTCAAGATGCCGCAAATTGACCGCTTCGACGGGTCCGGAGACCCCATGGTCCATCTTCAACTATTCTCAGACATCCTGCGGCCAATGGGCCTAACACGACCACAAAAGCTTTCGCTGTTCGGCCGAACCCTGTCGGGTGTGGCCGCTATCTGATACACGAAGTTAGAAGATGAGGTAAAGAGGAATTGGGATGAAATGGCCGAGGCCTTTGTCGCACAGTACTCGTACAACACCCAGATCGAGATTACAACTCGTGATCTCGAAACGACAAGGCAGGAGCCCAAAGAAACTTTCTCAGATTTTGTAACTCGGTGGAGGGCAAAGGCGTCGATGATGACTTTGAGGCCCACTGATAAGGACCAAATCAGGATGATTGTGCGCAATCTCCAACCAAAATTGATGTAGAAAATGATTGTACTCCCCTTTCCTACTTTTTCAGATCTACATGAGATGGGGGTACAAATCGAAGACGCGATGAAGCAAGGTCTGATTGACCAGGACAGGGAGCAACCCCAGAGAACATTTAACCGCAACAATAACACAGGCCCGAGTGGCGCTGCAACCGCAAGAGCTTCGGAGGTCAACATGGTCACCACCATTCCCCCTCCCCTTCCAAGGCCCATGGCAGCCACACCCTTCTTCGGTGCATCCGGAAGCAATACTCAAACCTCTAAATACCAGCCCAGAGGCCAAAGAACCTTCACCCCACTATACATGCCTTTGTCTAAGGCTCTGGGGGTCTTGATCAGAAAGGGGCATCTAAAACCCCTAGAGCCGAGGCCATTGCCGAATCCACTCCCTCCCTCTCACAACCCAGCCAAGTACTGTGCATATCACCAGCAGCACGGTCATGATACTAACCAATGTTTCAGGCTGCGTCACGAGATTCAAGACCTCGTTGACAAAAATGTGATTTTGCCACCAGAAAAACCCAACGTCACAACCAACCCCCTCCCTACACACAACCAAACTCCACCTCCCAAAAGAGTCAATCTTATCCAGACTGGGGTCGTGTCTTACAATCCTAGCATCTATATTACTCTTACCCATCTACCTAAGCCGGAGGTGCTCCTTCCTGACTGCACTGACTTTTTGTGCATGTTGGACATCTCCACAACCTAACCAGAGCCGACGGTGGTGACCATCGAAGATGGGGCAGGGCAGACCTCAGGAAAGAATGGGATTGTTGAGCTTGGGACTGAACAGAGTTTTGCTGGGGAAGTCTATGATCCGAGTGAGTACATCTTGTCATCAGGCCAAATTGGGCTGGGTATAGAATTGCCAGAGAGCTGTGTGTGATCCGGGGGGATGGATTTGAGCAAGGGGCAGATGATCTGACAGCTGCAGAGGAGGACTTTGACAACCTGCAATTTTTCGATGACCAAGAATCAGGGGACGAGGCAGTCAACTGGTTTGACTATGAGGAATCGGCAGAGGCCATTGGATGGCTCGATGATCAACCAGATGTGGTGGGAGAATCCCAACCAGAACAGGGCCCGGCAGGGGCGAGAGCATCAGCTATGGCTGGAAGGGCCGAAAGTCAGGTTACATTGTCGGAGAGCACCGGTACGAAGAATTTCGCTCAGGACGGAAGCATTGTGAATGCAGGGAAAGTTGAACAACGAACTGCACTGACGCAGGTAGAACAACAGGGTTCTGAGAGAACCGGGAAAGCCAAAATCCATGAGGGGATCGAAAGTGCCGTGCGCACAAGAACAGAGGATGCTGTGAGCATGTAGGCTGAAAGTGCTGAGAGTACGAATATGTCCGAACCAGATAGGTGCCTTTTGAATGCCAGCGGAATGTGGTGGGAAGACGATGACTTATGTCTTGCCCACACAGACGAAGACTGGGGAAGCAGCCAACCGAACGACACTTGGTACCTCGATGAGGTTGATCACATGACAAGAAGCGGGCGGTACTTCAAGCCCCCGCACCTAGACCAACCCGAGGCATCCGGGAAGGATAAAGAAGCTGAGAAACAAAAGGAGAAGCAGATCGAAGAGGAAGCTGTGCTGAAACAGCTAAAGAAGATACAAGCAGACATCTCCATCTGGGGACTGCTTATGGCATCGCGAGTACATAGACAAGCTGTCTTATCTGCTATGGACAAGTCCAAACTCTCCATAGATACTACACCAGAACAGCTGGTTGGGCTGGTTTTTCCAGGAGGAGGTTCCCCGGCATTAACCTTTTCAGACAAGGAACTACCGCCTGAGGGCACAAATCACAACAAACCCCTCTACATTTCCGTGGAATGTAGAGACAAGTGGATACCGGTGGTACTTGTTGATACCGGGTCTGCCATCAATGTCTGCCCAACCAGAACAGGATATGCAATCGGGTTGAAGCCCGCGGACTTCGTGCTGACTACTCAAGTGATCAGAGCATATGATAATACTAGCAGGGAAGTGATGGGGACTGTCAAAATTCAGACCCAGGTTGGTCCCGGACAACACAACGTTGAATTCCATGTCTTGGACGTTCCCGCAACCTTCAACCTACTTTTGGGGCGACCGTGGTTGCACCAGGTCAAGGCAGTCTCTTCCACTTTACACCAGATGTTGAAGTACCCTCACGGGAAGGGGGTGGCTATTGTCTTCGAGAATTCATCAATCCATCCGCCGCTGGAAGTGTCCACACCAGTCTTGGAAATCGAGCATGGCACTGAGGATGTGTTCTTATCAGGGTTCACTTTGGCTGAGGTTCGAGTGGTGCAAAATATTATGGCTGTGAATGAGGGGGTGTACGTCAGTGCTCAATCCATCTACCTCATGAACAAGTTACAACACATCCCCGGAATGGGATTGGGAAAGAGCGGCCGGAAGGGTGTCGCAGCATTAGCCGAAGTGCCACACAACCCTTACACCTTTGGCTTGGGTTATCTGCCCACCAAAGAGGATTGGGTGAGGAAGGGTAAAGAGATGGCCGGAAAAGCCAGAGCAAAGAAGGCAGGGAAGCCTTTTGAGTTAATGCATCGGCCCATTCAGGGTACCCTAAACGGACGCTTCGTCCGGGAGGGGGAAGACTTTCCGTTTTGCGGCTTCCCAGAACCATGGCTGAACGCGGAGAGGAAGCGCGTGCCTGGTTTCGAGATCTTCTTCGACTTGCAGCTACCCGGGGATGACATTGCCGAAGAGCAGACAGACCCATCAACTGAGGTTGGGCAGTGTAAGGCAGTGGATTCCGAGAGCACCGAACTTGAGATGGGGGTAGCACTGGCATGTCTACTTTCAGATCCTTCGATCGACCAAAAGTGCTTGGGAGATAACTCCTCGGTTTCCATGATTGGGATTGAAACAGCTGCGGGCCTTCCAGCGACTATTTTGGATACATCCATCGCACCATCTCTCACTTGGCAGTACGAGGAGGGATTTTTGTCCAGCGACACCGGGTCAGGTAGTGAGCCGGAATCTGATTCCACCGAGTCCTGTGAGTCGGAATCAGGTTCCAGCTCGACTGAGTCTGAGTCTGGTAATCTTAGGGATGATAACCCGGATGCCACAGTTATGTCCAGGTCGTCTTTTTCTTTCTCATTTGAGCCTGTTGTAACCGAGAACTTGGACGATTTGGATGTTCTTAATGAGAATCAAGTAACTGTGGTTTCTGAGTACTTTTTTGTGCCCTTAATTTATTGCATAAACTCAGACTTTCAAAATTTTGATGAAAATGACGAGGACGAAATTCCTTCGGTTTTACAACGTTTAATTGAGCAGGAGCAGGAGAGATTTGTCAAACCCTTAACGGATGAAATCATTACCGTGAATATTGGTACTGAGGAGGACCCGCGGCTGGTCCAGATCGGGTCCACGTTGTCTTCGGAGGAACGCGAGCGCTTAGTCGCTTTACTAAAAGATTTCAAAGATGTTTTCGAGTGGTCCTACGAAGACATGCCTGGGATCGATCCTGAGATTGTACAGCACCGGATCCCCCTTGACCCCGAGGCCCGACCTGTCAAGAAGAAACTCAGAAGGATCCGCCCCGACTGGGCTCTCAAGATCAAGGAAGAGGTCACCAAGCAGATCGATGCAGGCTTCCTGCTGGTATCCGAATACCCGACTTGGTTGGCCAACATCGTTCCAGTGCCGAAGAAGGATGGTAGGATCCGGGTATGCGGGGATTTCAGGGATTTGAACAGAGCTAGTCCGAAGGACGACTTTCCCTTACCGCATATTGATGAGTTGGTGGACTTCACAACAGGGCATGCTTTGCTCTCATTCATGGATGGCTTCTCAGGGTACAATCAGATAGTAATGGCACCAGAAGACAGAGAAAAGACTGCATTCACCACCCCGTAGGGAACATACTGCTACAGAGTAATGCCGTTTGGGTTGAAGAATGCCGGGGCTACTTATCAACGGGCCGCAACCACAATATTGCACGACATGATCCACAAAGAGGTTGAGGTGTACGTGGACGACATGATTGTCAAGTCCAAGGAAAGAGAGGGCCACTACACCGCCTTGCAAAAGTTCTTTCAAAGGATCAGAGAATTTCGGTTGCGGCTAAATCCTCAGAAGTGTACGTTCGGTGTTACAGCCGAAAAAATGCTGGGATTTCTGATTACACAAAGGGGCATCGAAGTCGACCCTTCAAAAATCAAGGCCATCTTAGAAATGCCACCACCAAGGACTGAAAAGGAGGTGCGAGGCTTTCTGGGTAAAGTGCAATTCATAAGACGGTTTATCTCAAAATTAACCTTGACTTGTGAACCACTTTTTGGTCTCCTGAAGAAAGGCAAGAAATTCCAATGGAACAGCCGATGCCAAGCTGTTTTTGAACAGATCAAGAAATATTTATAGAACCCGCCCGTGTTGTCGCCACCAGAGCCGGGGAAACCGTTGATATTGTACCTTTTGGTGACTGAGACTACGATGGGCTGCATGCTCGCACAAGAGTCAGAGGATAAGGTGGAGAGGGCCATCTACTATCTGAGCAAGAAGATGTTGGACTACGAGGCCCGTTACACTCCGCTCGAGAAGGCTTGCTTGGCTTTGGTATGGGCTACCAGGAAGCTGCGACACTACTTGTTAGCTCACTCCGTAATGTTGATTTCACGACTCGATCCCATCAAATATCTTTTCGAGAAACCGGCACTTACGGGTAGGCTAGCTCGTTGGTTGCTGTTGCTCTCTGAATTCGATCTGAAATATGTGACACGCAAGTCAGTCAAAGGAAGAGCAGTGGCAGAGTTCTTGGCCGATCATCCAGTCGAAGAAGGTGAAGCAGTGGAGTACTTATTCCCAGATGAAGCCATTTTGCACATCGACGACGAATATTGGACGATGTACTTTGACGGAGCATCAAATCAGTACGGATATGGGATAGGGGTGTTGCTGATAGCACCCGACAATTCCCGTATCGCTCTAGCCTTCAAACTCCGGTTCAAAGTCTCGAACAACGAAGCAGAATATGAGGCGTGCATTGCCGGCCTAGAAGCGGCCCTGGAACTAGGGGCAAGACGTTTGGACGTCATCGGGGATTTAAACCTTGTTGTATCTCAGGCAAACGGAGACTGGAAAGTCAAAGAAGAAAAGATGATGATGTACCATCAGACCTTGGACTTGCTAATCCCTCGGTTTGAAAAGCTAAACTTTGCTCATCTTCCAAGAGAGAACAACAAGTTCGCAGATTCTTTAGCAACTCTATCTTCCATGATAGACATCCCATTTGGAATCCGGATGCGTCCAGTCGTCATTGACCAGAAATTTGCGCCAGCCTATGAGTCGATCGTTGCTATAGATGAGGTTCAGGACGAAAACCCCTGGTATTATGACATTTGGAATTTCTTGGAAAAAGAAGCATACCCGCCAGGGGTAAATGCCAAGGATAAAAGGGCAATCAGAAGAATGGCCGTCCAGTTCATCATCTGTGGGGGTAAGCTGTATGAGAGAGGTCATCTGGGAATGCACAAGCTGTGTGTTGAAGCCGAGGAATCAAAGCGCCTGATGGAGGCCATCCATGGAGGAGAATGCGGTGCGCATATGAACGGAGTAATGCTAGCACGGAAGATCCTCAGACAGGGTTATTACTGGTCCACCATGGAGGGGGATTGTATTAGTTTTGTTCGGCGATGCCACAAGTGTCAGATTTATGCAAACCGCATGAACATCCCGCCGTTGAAGCTGTATAACATGACTTCGCCATGGCCATTTTCAGTTTGGGGAATCGATGTGATCGGGGCTGTCACTCTAAAGGGGTCGAATGGGTATGAGTTCATCCTGGTTGCGATAGATTATTTCACGAAGTGGGTCAAGGCCCAATCGTATGTTGTGTTGAAGGCGTCACACGTTGCGAAGTTTATCAGAAACAACATCATTTGTCGCTATAGGGTCCCGAACGAGATCGTTTCAGATAATGGTTCCCACTTCAAGAAGGAAGTGATTGACTTGTTGGAGAAATACAACGTGGCTTTTCATAAGTCATCTACATACCGACCGCAGACCAACGGGGCGGTCGAGGCCGCCAACAAGAATATCAAACACATACTGCAGAAGATGGTGGAAACCTACCGGGATTGGCCAGATAAGCTGCCATTTGCTCTATGGGGCTACAGGACTTCAATCAGAACTTCTACCAGAGCGACTCCGTATTCATTGGTTTATGGGATGGAGGCCGTTTTACCTATCGAGATTGAGGTTCCGTCATTACGAGTATTGACTGAGTGTCAAATAGCTGAAGCAGATTGGCAGCAGAGCAGATTTGCGGAACTCATGCTTTTTGACGAAAGAAGACTGAAAGCGCTGTACCATGTTCAAGGCTATCAGTGTAGAATTGCCCGGGCTTTCAACAAAAAGGTTAAGTCCAGGAATCTAAAGGAAGGAGATTTGGTGCTCAGGGACAACCGAGCTCCCATCCACGACCCAAGGGCAAGTTCAAACCCAATTGGACTGGTCCCTACATCATTAAAGTTATCTGGTCAGGTGAAGCTATGGTTCTGATGGATCTAGATGGCCTAGAGTTCTCCCAACTGATCAACATGGACAAGTTGAAGAAATATTACCCCTGAGAGGCTCGCTAGGCCGAAAATCCGAAAGGGCGACCTAGGCAAAAGTTAGAGCACAAAAAATTGGAAAATATAAAAACTGAGCTCGCAAGGTTGAAAACCCGCAAAGGGCGACCTTGGCAAAAGTTAGAGCGTAAAAGGAGAGTGAAAATACCCGAGTGAACCTCAGCCTGAACTACGTAAGGTTTGATTCCCATCTTTGGGATACGTAGGCAACTTCACCTTGAAGTTCAGTCATAAACTTTTCCCCGATCAACTTTGTCCATTTTGACCATCTCGGTCATCTTTGTCCATCAGCTTTTATCGCGATCTCCGGTACAGTGCTATTCAGACTAGGGGCAACTTTTCGTTGCCACGACGGTGCAGCGCTATTCAGACTAGGGGCAACTTTCCGTTGCCATGCAGTGCCGCGGCACTCTTCAAACTAGGGGCAACTTTCCAGTTGCAGGGATCTGGGGTTGTGCATCTCAGTGACAGATCTTAGGCGTGTCCAGTTCTGATCCATATCGAAAATGGTTTTGAAAAGTTTTAATAAAAGTTGACTTTGTTCAAATTAATCTCTTTACAACTAAGACCATTTTTGGACCAAAGCGGAAAATTTTCAGTACCACAACCTTCAATTTCATTGATTTCAAAACAGAGTTCTCCTGCTCTTGCATACAATCGAAGTTGCTTTTTATTACATTCATAAAGAAAACTTGAAAGTACTAATAAAGCAATAAATCTAGGGCATAGTCAAGTCAAGTATCTCTACGCCCCCTCCCAGAGCTGGTCGAAGCCTCTGACGCCAAGCTAGGCCCAACCTGTGCCTCCTCATTGAGCCAGTCCAAGCACTCGTCAGACAAAATGCAACTGAAAGTGGGAGCAGGAGCCAGGAGCTCTCCCCATGCTGTGGTATATCGGGCAAGCTGTGCACCTTGGACCGAGAAAGCAGCCGGGTACTCAATCCCCTCTGGTGGGCAAATCTGATCATGACCGAACTGGCGCAGGAACCGGAACGGAAAGTAGAACACACAGTGGGTTAGACCAATCAACTGGATCCCAATCAGCCAGGACATGCTATAGCTCATTGCCGGGAGATTGAGCTAAGGACAATGCCAAGCAATGCGATCTGCGGACAAATTGCACATCCAGTCAAACCACCACCTTTCATCAGGGGTATCGACTAGGCGCTGTCGAAAGAAATAGCCTCGAGCTGAGTAGGCCGGGCAAGAGTCCACAACCTGCAATTTGTCCATTAACCATACCTGAGGAGGGATAAAAAATGAGAGAATAAAGAATAGAGAGATGTACGGTGAGAGAAAAGTGAGAAAAGGGTTTTTGTGAGAAAAACCGAGCCTGAGGGCCGAGTGATGTGAGCAAATACATATGTGAGATTGGGTGGGAAACATTACCTGCAGCAGCAGTGGACTCCCAGCAAATCTAGTCGTCTCCCGGCGATAGATAGAATCCAAGCCCATCAGCGTCTCGGCCAAGGTCACGGCGATGCAGCTCTTTCCTTCTTTCAAGCCTTGAGTAACTTCAATCAAACAAATGCTAAATCCCCCAAAGCCCGGGGAAAGTAGAAAGTGAGACATCAGGCACAAGCAAAGGGTGTGTTGCCGGAAACCTTGCCAATAATGGTTGCTGCGGTCACCGGCGTCAAAAAAGCGATGAATCAAACCAAGGATATCCAGCTCCCCATTACAGATCAGAGACCGAGCATCATGCGCGGCGAGTCCACACATCCGCCCTAAAGCTTGGGTGTGGCCAAAGCGGAACTGGGGCAAGATCTCTTCATGACACTCAGACTCTATCAAAACTTGAAAATCTTCAAAAGTTAGACATACCTCTTGCCCGCCAAAGCTAAAGACATGCGTCACTGGGTTCCAAAACCTCGCCGCCGCATGGAGGAAAGGGAGATGTAGCGGGGTGCGGCTCAGCGTGAATAGTGCATTCAAGCCGAAACCCCGGAAGTTCAACTTTTCTGAGCCATCTAGAGAAGCGATCCAAGCTGTGAGATTTTCAACGAGAAACGCCTCCATTTTTTGTGCAAAACTAAGGTGTATTGAATCAAAACACGGAGCTAAGGCTTTTAAAGAGGAAAAGACACTATTCAGGGGGACAAGTGTCAAAAATTGGGCGGTTGCTGAGCTAAGTGGCCGGCCGACCATCTTTTCTGATAGGACAGCCATTTCTTGTTTCAAAACTGGCCGGTGGCCCCCCCCTCTGCAATAAACCTGGCCGGCCGGCTCCCAAAAGTGGCCGGCCATGCTCTAATGTGTGTCTTTGGCCCTGTTTTACCCTCCGGGAGAAAGTTTCAAGCATTCCCATGCAACGGATGTGTCGAAGACCTCTATTTCTCTCTGTTTCAGATGCGTTCCGTTGCCCAGATCGTCCAGAGTACACTTCGTTTTGTTAAGTTTTGTTTATCGATTTGTTGTTTTGTTTATCGAGTTGTCGTTTTGCTTATCGAGTTGTTTGTCGAGCTGTCGTGTTTCGTGTTTTTGAGTTGTTACTCTTTGTTTAAGCTTTTGTTTGAGTCTTGTTTATCGAGTTGTCAACATTATTGTATTTTGTTTATCGAGTTGTAGACTTGCTAAGGCTTTGTTATATCTTAGAAAGTCAAGTTGTTGCGTCGGTTCACTACCTGACTGGGCAAAATGCACAATGCACATTTCCATTCAATCTCATTATGATGCAGAATGATGCGATATGATGCTAAATGTTTAAAATACAATACTTTTTTTCAAAAAACTGTTTCATCCCATCATGCCTCGCTTGTTACAACATTTTACAGACTAAGGCACAAGTTTTACAGAGAATAAAATTGCTCGATAATGTACAATGTGCTACAACTACTAGCAAAAAGATAAATAAAACAGGAAACAGCCGCATCTGTGCTCTCAAGAGCAGTAATAAGAGGCCCTCTTCGTCCTCTTCTGCGGAATAGACTCTCCGCCACCGTCGCCATCGCCATCATCTGAATCGGAGCCTTCATCCTCAGGATCCCCCTCAGCCTTGCCTCCACTCCCGGAACCAAGGCCGAAGCCGTCCTCTCCATCAGCAGATGTCTCGGACTGACGGTTTGCAACCTCCTCCTCCTCATCCTCACTAGGCTCCTCCTCTACAATATGTGCTCTGCGTCTGCGAGACGACCCCTCCCCTCGAAAAGGCCTGGATGGCCCAGCTCCTCGGAAAAGCCTGGATGGCCCAGCTTCGTAAAAAGGCCTGGATGGCCCAGCTCCCCGAGAAGGCCCAGGTGGCCCGGCCTGCGGCTGAGCATATACCGGAGGCATCTGAGAACAAAGAGTTCAAATTAAATACATCAGTCCAAATATGTACATCAGATGCGGATACAAGCAAAAACTACATGAAGTGGGTGCATGTAAACACAGTGTACAAGTGGGGTGTGTGTCAGATGTGCTCTACACAAGTAGCCTATCAATGCAGTAGAAATCAGCATGTCATCAGAAGTATGATAAATGCTAGAAAACTAAAGGGTACCTGGAAGCCCATGATAGACAACTGTGCCTCCCTCCGCAGGACCATCCCCTCAAGTGAGGCTACCATCTCGAGCACCTGATCCATATACTCAACAGGGGGCTGCAGATGCAAAGGCAAGGGTATCAGTAAAGGAATGATCGTCCAAATATCTGAGTGATGAATCAAAGCTGTAAAACATACCGGTGGCGAGTCGGGGTCTCTGACATATCGATGACCGGGCATCGGAGGCTCTATCGGGATCGGAATCGGAGAGGTAGTCCCATACTGCCACTCCATCAGCTCAGTCGGCATGTCTAGCCACCCAGGATGAGGAAAAGTCGGAGGAATCGGGGGAACCGATCCACCTCCACCTCTAGATGTACCAACCCTGCTGGTGGAAGGGGCGTCTGCAGCCCGAGCCCAGACCTGGCTCGAAGATGGCATACCAGCAGGCCTCATCATCGGAGTGCGAACTCCCGTCAATGGAGGCATCAGGTATGTGTGACGGTAAGTGGCGTAATCCCCCTCCTCAAGATATAGCAAAGCATCAGTACCCAGCATAGCATTAACAACATCCCGGGAAATGAGTACATCAGCAACCCGCATGTCGACTGGGGGTGCTGAGGGAGGGTCCTGAGAAGTGTACCCCCAGACCTGACGCAAGAAACGCTCCCCCAGAAAAAAGGCCCTACCAACCGGCCCTTCGAACAGGAGCCTGTACCGGGAGGCACCCCACCTTCCGGCAAACTGGAATCGGAGACCCTCACCTAAGGGCGCCCAGGGCTGCCATGTAATCTGCAGATAACAGGTGCATAAACCAAGCAGAAATCGAAGATGTACAGGACAAATCAAAGATGAAAACAGAAAGAACTGAGAGTTCTGAAGTACCTCCGATGAGCGCACCGTGTCAAAATACTGTCGCAAGTAAATGAGAGACTCCCGAGGTCTTGGCCGGTGCCGGCCTTCAAACACAAGTGAGTACGGGGTCATGAGAGGTCCCGCTACCATCAACTCTGGGGCCAATGTCGGGAAATATACACAGACCCACAACTGTAGAAAACAAAGCAGAATGTGAAATGCTGAGGGCAAAATGCACGATACAGAGTATAAAGTGCGCCATGTGTGCGATGTGCAGGTAATGAGGAGCAGAAATGTAAATCAAAAGGGCAGAAAGTACCTCCCAGGCTCTCCAATAGCCACCAAGTAAGTCCCCCCGTCTGAGTGAGGTCGCGCTCATGTAGCAATAAAGGGTGGCCAAGCCGGCACCACCCTAGTCATACCGCCTGACCTGTGACAGGTCCACCAAGGCACTCAGCAGATAAAGCCCAACAGTGTTCCCTCTATCAGCAAACAGAGTGGTCCCGAAGAGGAACATCAAGAAGCCGCGGGCATACTGTGCTGCCTCATCAGGAGTCCCGGGCTCCATCTCCACCCGCCGGAAATGGGAAGAGAACCAGGTGTATCGGACTCTCTCCGAAGCTCTGTCAACAGGCGGGCGAGCCCCCAGCAGATATATCCAAGCGGCCTCCCACTCGCCCATGTCCTCATCATATGGGATCGCCCAGCCTCCCACATCAAGGCCGATCAATACAACGAAGTCAAAAGGGGTCATAGTCATGTCCCCAGTGGCAGAGAAATGGAAAGAGTTGGTGGTGTCCCACCATCTCTCCACCAGGGCGGCCATCAGCGTCCTCCTGGCAGGACAACGAGCTAGCCCAGCACAGAAGGGCCCAAACCCCGTCAAGTCGACCAAATCCCGAACGGCCTCCGGGAGCTCAGCATACCAGTCTCTTGCCGCGGTAGAGCCATACCCCCGCACGGTGCGAGAAGTCACCTGCATTCAGAATAAACACATGTTTCAGCATGAAATGAATAAGCTGCGTGCAAAAGAAATGAATAAGCTGCGTGCAAATAAAATGAATAGGCTGCGTGCAAGGTAAAGTAAGTGGGCTGCGTGTTCACCATCAATCTGGGCTGTGTGTTTAGAAAATCAATCTGGGCTGTGTGTTCAGAAAATCAGTGTTTGGGCTACGTGTTCAACTCTCAATCAGTGTGGGCTGCGTGTTCACCTTCAATTTGGGCTGTGTGTTCAGAAAATCAGTGTTTGGGCTGCGTGTTCAACTCTCAATCAGTGTGGGCTGCGTGTTCACCTTCAATTTGGACTGTGTGTTCAGAAAATCAGGGTTTGGGCTGCGTGTTCAACTCTCAATCAATGTGGGCTGCATGTTCACCTTCAATCTGGGCTGTGTGTTCAGAAAAGCAGTGTTTGGGCTGCGTGTTCAACTCTCAATCAGTGTGGGCTGCGTGTTGACCTTCAATTTGGGCTATGTGTTCAAAAAATCAGTGTTTGGGCTGCGTGTTCAACTCTCAATCAGTGTGGGCTGCGTGTTCACCTTTAATTTGGACTGTGTGTTCAGAAAATCAGTGTTTGGGCTGCGTGTTCAACTCTCAATCAGTGTGGGCTGCGTGTTCACCTTCAATTTGGACTGTGTGTTCAGAAAATCAGGGTTTAGGCTGCATGTTCAACTCTCAATCAATGTGGGCTGCGTATTCACCTTCAATTTGGGCTGTGTGCTCTAGAAATCAGTGTTTGGGCTGCGTGTTCAACTTTCAATCAATGTGGGCTGCGTGTTCACCTTCAATTTGGGCTGTGTGCTCTAAAAATCAGGGTTTGGGCTGCGTGTTCAACTCTCAATCAGTGTGGGCTGCGTGTTCACCTTCAATTTGGACTGTGTGTTCAGAAAGTCAGTGTTTGGGCTACGTGTTCAACTCTCAATCAGTGTGGGCTACGTGTTCACCTTTAATTTGGACTGTGTGTTCAGAAAATCAGGGTTTGGGCTGCGTGTTTAACTCTCAATCAGTGTGGGCTGCGTGTTCACCTTTAATTTGGACTGTGTGTTCAAAAAATCAGGGTTTGGGCTGCGTGTTCAACTCTCAATCAGTGTGGGCTGCGTGTTCACCTTCAATTTGGACTGTGTGTTCAGAAAATCAGGGTTTGGGCTACGTGTTCAACTCTCAATCAGTGTGGGCTGCGTGTTCAACTCTCAATCAGTATGGGCTGCGTGTTCACCTTCAATTTGGGCTGTGTGCTCTGAAAATTGGTGTTTGGGCTGCGTGTTCAACTCTCAATCAATGTGGGCTGCGTGTTCACCTTCAATTTGGGCTGTGTGCTCTAAAAATCAGTGTGGGCTGCGTGTTCACCTTCAATTTGGGCTGTGTGCTCTAAAAATCAGTGTTTGGGCTGCGTGTTCAACTCTCAATCAGTGTGTGCTGCGTGTTCACCTTCAAATTGGACTGTGCGTTCAGAAAACCAGTGTGTTGAGCTGCGTGTTCAACCCTCAACCGGTGTGTGCTGTGTGTTCACAATCAATTTATGGGCTGAATGTTCAGAAATTCAAGTGATTGAACCGTGTGTTCAGAGTGCAAACAGAATACAAGAAAAATTCATAATACGTTACAGAAAAGGTAAAAACAAAGTAAATACCTCTCGTGCCTTATGGGAGAGATGATACTCAGGCTCCCGCAGGAGGAGATCCCCGGGTGCTCGCTCGTCGAACTCGGTGAAATGATGAAAAACAGCCCGCGGAAGAACGTGTACTGGTGGGTCATACCTCTCGGGTATGAAGGGGCGAACCCTCGGAGACAGAGACATGATGTCAGGCTCGCCTCCGGCACCTGGAGAACCTCCGCCGTGGGGAAATTGACCAGCCATTTCGAGAAACCTGCAAAAAGGGGCAAAAATTGGAAAAAGTCAACAAAAGTCAACTCTCGGGAAGTGAACAAGTCAACAAAAGTCAACTCCCGAGAAAATCTTCCAAATATTGAGACAAACTCACCTCAAGTGGCGAAAATGAGAAAAGAAGCCCCAAAACCAAAATTTAATCGGTTCAAAGTGCTTGAAACTGAAAGATTTCGCGAAAACAACTTGCGTGGGACGTTGGAAAACGTGTATAGAGCCCAGATCTGAGGGAGAAAATGGTTTGGGAAGCTAGAGAGGAGGATTTCGGAGCTGCACTTATGAGCTCAAAGGGTTTGGATAAGTGTATTTATAGAAAAGAGGCTAAAAGGACAAAATTACCCCCGGATTTGGCAAAGTGGCCGGCCGGCCGGCCATTCACTTTTCAAAAAATGGCCGGTGGTCTCCCTCTCCCAATAAAACTGGCCGGTGGTGTTCCCCACATGCCCTCCAAGGTCCCTGCAAATTTTGAGAAGGATTGGAGTCCCCGAGACTTGAAAAAGTACAAGAGAAGTGCACTTTCTGTCGCGAAATCGCTCCGCCGGAACTTCAGCTTCAACTTCTGATGCATGTCTCATCGTTTACTCATCGAAAGTGAGATATATCCTTTTGAACATGTTGTAACCTCTCCGGGAGGTGGACCGGAGGTCGCGATCGAGTCACCCTCGCCGAAACACGCGTTTCTTCCCGCATTGCGATGCACTTTTCTATCAACACCGTGATTGTCTGCATTCGATATTACATTAAACGTATGCTGTTAGATATGTTGTGCTTGTCGAGTTTCTTTTGCAGGCACGATATTGTATGTACGGTTCATTTAAGGCTGGTGCGACCAGACGAATCGCGCAGGTATCGTATCTTCTCCGTGTGAGACGCGACGAGAATTGAATAATTCTCTGCATTCTTAACTGCATGAAATATAGTTGTTGCTTTGCATTCTCGCTTAAAACTGTTGCATTTATTTGCGAATACTTGCTTCATTACAGCTTGCTGCATTTACACGATCATTGAGTTACCTTCGGCTTCTTGCATTGTCAGTTGCATTTTGCCCCTGCCTGCGGGCATGCCTGCGGGCACATCTCTGTTTATCACGCCTGTTTATCTAAGTCTTCGGCCTTGTCAAAAATGGGTCGTCTCTCGGCTTTGACATTTACTCCCGTCACTTATGACTTTCGAGTTTTGTCAAAGAGGGGCAACTGTAGACACCCCATTTTTGACCGACCTTAAGACTCAGATGTCACCGATTGAGCGCTTGGTGATGTTGCATATCGTGCTCGTTCAGAAGTTTCAGAGTCTCGGCTGTGAGCCTTGCCTTCGGACTTCTGGACTCTTTTGCGCTTTGCCTCGGTTTGCGAACCAGTCTCTACTTTCTCTGTTTTCTCTTCCCAAAGGGAGGGAGAGGTCTCGTAGACCATTTCTCAGTGGCTGTAGGCTACGTTTTATGGTCGTAGGCCATTTTTTGCCCGTTTGGAGTCCGGTTTTCGGTTTTTCGGAATCGTTGGCCGTGTGCCTCGGTTCGGGACCGCTTAACCATCTTCGTTTGCTCCGATTTTTGGCATACTTCTTATTTGCTCCCTTTTGAGGGACATTGTGGTCCAAGAGACCAACTTCGTGGTCGAACACCACTCCCGGTGCCTAACAGTCGATTTTCGGGGCCTCGGGCTGCACGTTTCGGCCCCCGAACCTTCATTCTGCATCGGTTTTGGTTCGTTTTTGGCAGGGACCTCTGTTTCATTGGTAAGAAGGCCGTAGAAGGGTGGGAGGCCAGCAATTGTTCAGACAACCAGTTTTATTCCTCCATCGCCCTCCGTCGCCCGTTTTTCCTCACTTCAAAGCCAATGTTGACCATCCTTGGGCCATTTTCTTGCACCCTAAACCCCATATTTGTGATGTACACATCTGGGAGGCCACCAATATTTGGTGGCCGGCCAGTAATTGTTGTTGAATCTTTTGAACCCCTTTGAAAAGTGGGTTGTTCTCTCTCCTGGTTCACTATTTCCAGTGTTTAACCACAGGGTTGTGTTGTGCACACATCAGAGGCTCTTTTTTTGGGGTGGCCGGCCACTAACGCTTCTTGACCCTTTTGACCCCTAGCCGACTGGCCATGGGAGGTAGCCGGCCGGCCACCTAAACCCTAGATAGCTGGCCGGTCATGATCCTTGCACCCTGTTCCTTACAGCTGTATATTCTGTTTCCCCCCAGATTGTGTATCCGGGAGGGTGCATTTTTGGGGGGAAACTTGATTCATTTCCCTCTATTTTTCCCCCCATTTTTCTCCCCTCTTTTGTCTATATAACAGCAGCTCCAGCTGCTGGTTTGAGGGTTACAACATTTGCCTTAGGCCCCTTCCATTGTATCTCTCTCCCTTTACACTTCCAAGCTTCAAGCCTCTCAAACCCTACACCATTTCTTCACCAACCCATAGCCCCACCCTTCCATCCTTCATTCTAGCAGCTTGAGGTTGTTCTCCAAAGCTAAAGAGCCACCAAACTCAAGCCAAGAGTTGTCAAAAGATTGAGGCTTCCATTTGCTACTTGCCTTTATATCTCTCTTTTGGCTCCATTTTTGCATGATTTGTTAGCCTCTTATGATTCTGTTTTTGGATTCTGGTCCGAACTACAAATGACCTTATTTTGACCCCCTCTTCATGTTTAATTAAGGGTCTTTCACTGTTTGAGGCATCCTTTCTATACTTTGTGTTATAACTCTCTTTTTGGCCTTATTTTGCATAGCATTTTGAGCATTCTTGTACACTGTTTTGGGTCTGGCCACCAACTGGAAAATATCATTTTTTGGGCCCCTCTTCAACTTTGTTGAAGGGCTCTCTCTTGTTTGGGGTCAGCAGCTGTGACTTACTTCTTTATCTCACATTTAGGGCCATTTTTGCATGCTAGTTTTGCCCTATTTGTGTTTATTGTTTGACCTTGCTTAGAACTGTGAATGTGCTTATTTTTGGGCTTTCTTGACTCTATATTTACATTCCATGTTCAAATAGTGCATGTTTTGTATAGCTATAGGCCAATGCACGTGCCTAATTTCATGTTTCGGGTCGCATGTCATGCATCAGGTGCCATCTTTCCATCTTTCGGGGCTGTTTTGCATCACTTATTGCCCTTGAAATTTGCATGTTTGCATACCATGTTCCATGCCTTGCCATGCTTTGGTAGAGTGGCATTCGTGCCTTAGGTTCGGTCCTCGGTTTGCGTGCACGTGTGCACGCATCTCGAGTTGTCTCATTTCCATCTAATGGCCTCTTATGCGAGTGTGGCTGAGGTCTACTTGTGTTGGTGTAAGTCCATTGTGCATTGTGTATGCCATTTCATTTTATAGCATTGCGTATGCTAGGTTGTATGTTAGAGCATTGTGTATGCCATGTTACCTCGTGCATCGTGTATGCCATTTCATAGCATTGTGCATGCTAGGTTGTATCTTAGTTGCATTTCATGCATATCATGCATATTGCATCATGCTTGGGATAGGGGTTAGCCCGAGCACGGGAAACGAGGTACGTTTCGTACTCCGAGTGACGAAACGTGTCTCAATTCCCTGTCACCGACACTCCGAATTATCCATGATGGAGTCTAGGCCCTGTTGTGTTTATGTGTGCATTCATTCCATATTGAGTTGTGCAATTCGATCCCTCGGCCATCATGCATCGAGATGCGTGATTGGTGGCACGAGGATCGAGACATGCATACATATGTGAAAATACATTGCTATGCCCTTTTCCTGCTCTCTGTTGCAGCAAATCAAGAATTAACAACCTTCCGGAGCTTGGCGCGCTTTCCAAGAATAATTGCAAAACAGAGGCTAATCGGGGCATCGTAGTGGATTTCCGCGCGAGGTGACCCGGACATGCATCATCCAAAGAAGAGTCAAGACAGTCCCTGGCTTGCATGCCAGTTTATTATTTTTCTTAGTTAATTTGTAAATTAATTAGGAATTTGTATATATTTGGACTGTATTAGTTGGACTGTACTATTTATTCGGACCCTCTGCGCGAGGGCACAACTGTAATAAGTGTGCGTGCATGTGATGTATGTCTTCCAACCCCACGTCTTTCTCCCTTTTATTTACCCGCTTACAATGGTTAGATTAGGACATGTTTCAATTAGCATACAGTATGACAGCATGTTTGCATCATTCTTCTGTTTTGCATGCACCGGGCTCGGTGCATCATACTAACTGCATTGTATTTTCAATTCCAAATTGAATACATGTTAGCTGTAGCATTTCATATGCCATGTTTAGAATAGCCGAGCCTGCTATAGTTGCATTTTTGCATGTGTTTCATTAGGCATTTCTGTATAATTAGGATCATGCATGGATTTCTAATGAGCTTCTGTTTTGGCTTGGAGTACTCGGTAAGTTTTATGCTTTAGCATCCTTGCATGCGTGTGAGTGACTGCCATGAATAGCATGCTTACCATGAGGCTATATGCTTATGTGATATAACTGCCTGAATGCCTGTGGGTGAAGGTTGGGTTATTTGGATTGGAACAAATCATTGACTGTGAGTTTTAAGCCCCCTAGATAGTGGCAAAGTCATGTTTTTCTAAGCCCACCCGAGAGTGGCAAATCCACGTCTTAGCCTACTTGCGAGTAGCACCATCAAACCATTTTCAAATAAACAAACATGAAATGTTTTGTTCCAATTCAGGCGACCCAGTCTATACTTGTATGCTGTGCGCATCGCATAGTAAATCTAGGCAAATAACCGGGATAAGAACACACAATGTTTTCAAAACTAGATATCATGGTTAGTAGAGGCCGATCTTTGATCGGGCGAGCGGGGGTGCTCACGAAGTGACCTTCCCCAATCGTACCCAAGTTCCCGAGCCGAGGCAACTTTGGTGATGATGGACACGTGGCCTTAGGCAAACGAGTCAGGGTTTCCTAAATTTCCCCCAAAATAAAATATTTAGGTGGCGACTCTGTATTTGGCAAAGCAGTCCATGTTTGACACTTCTTTCAAAAAAATCTGTTCTCTCAAAACGATTTGTCGGATTTGGACTCTTTGGTTCAGACGTAGAACCGTGACAATTTTAGAGTCCTGAGCTGTAGTGAGCCAAATATCGAACGGAACGGGGGGGACTCGTTCCTCTCCCGGGGCGTTCGGGGGACGTCTACAGCTGCTTCCGCCTTATTTGGTATCAGAGCTAAGTTGTTGATATGTTGAGTTATTCCTTCTGATTAGTTCTTCTCATTTATTGTCTATTTAATTAAATTCTATTTTTCTCATTCTTGTTTAACTTATCTTTGTATTCCACTTTGCTAGTAGTCGCCCACCTTTCGTCCCAATCCAGCGTAAGTCCTTAGGTTTAGGCAGTTGAAGGATATAGGGGTTCCTGGAAAGGGTATGAGCGAACACAGTACGTGAAAACATGATAAGTTATACTCGAATTTTATGAACTTGGATTTAATTTTATAGCCTTAGCATGAGTCGATTATTCAGAAGTAACTCTTCAGTCAGCTCTAGGTCTACAACTCTTGCTCCTATACCTAGTACAGGTGTACTAATTAATGAAGAAGAACATGAATATCAAGATATTAAAATTGATTCAAGTTGGAATATTCCTAAAGTAAAAACTAAAGAAATTTACAAAACTAATTTTTTACAATCTACCTTTAATGTTGATTTGCAAGTTAAAACTGTTGAACAGGTTTATGCTTTAACCAAAGTAAAAGAAACTTGTCAATTATTATCCAAAGAGTCAATCAGAAAACATCTCAAAGCTGGTCATAATTTTATTCATTTAGGATTAATTCAAGTAGGAATCAACCTATTAACCCAACAAGATAAAAATACTTTTATCCTTTTATGTTTACGAGATGCTCGTTTTATTGATTATCAGGCTAGTGTCATGGGAATGATGGAATTTGACCTTCATAGAGGTCCAGTACATTTTAATTGTTTTCCTGATTTTACTTTAAGCTTACGAGATCCTCATATATTAAAAGTTTTAACATTAAATATCAATTATCTGGTGAATATACTAATACGTTAGAAAGTGTTCATAACATTGTTTTAATCTATCACATTTATTACAAATGTATTAAAACTAATTTGAATGTTCACGCTTTAACTAAAAGTCCTAAAGATAAAACCTTATTAATCCAAGGTAGCACTACTGAAACTAATATTTCTATCCAAAAAATGATTTGTTGGAAAGATATTAATCTTCCTGATAATTGGGTTACAATCAATGAAAATTACTTCCAAACTCAACAATCTTCTACTAGTCATAATATTTAAAATATTCAACAATTTAATGATGGTTCTGTTCATATTAAATTTAATCGACCTTATAGTCAATCCTCCTGTCATAGTACCTCTAGTTTACCTATTGACACTGATGAAGATGAAATCTTCAATACCCTTTTGTTTACTAGAAGAGATAGAAAACTACACCTTTGTGAGCCTTCTTCACAAACCCTGTATACACATAGTAAATTAAAAGGAATCGATAATTCCTCTACTTCCCAAATAAGTAAACCAGTTTATTCAACTCACATACATCTTCAGGATGATGATACTATATTTCAGGATTCACCTACTTAAGTTGATTTTGAAGTCATTCCTCATGTCAACCCACAATTGTTAACTCTAAGTAAACCTTTTACTCCAGATCTTAACAAACTTCATGATGAATTTAAATCTAAAGCAAATAAGTCAAAAAGACACACATATAGGAATGCTTATGATAAAAAAACAACAATTTAAAATTACCAAGAAATGGTATAAATTTATGACAGAAATCAATACTGAAATTAATTTATTTGATTATTTAGAACATTATTATCAAAAAGTAAACGTTATTACAAAAACTAAATGGAAAACTTCCCCTACCACTTCTATTTCATCTAGTCACCTTCCTTTAGAAACCATTCTTATTGAACATAAAGGCACCATCGTTCATGCTTCTCCTTTTAAACTTCTTGGTGAAGAATCTGAAATTAAAAAGTCATTGAACAAAATAATTATACCAACCAATATTTAAAAACTATTGGTAAGCAATTAGATAAACTCGAAACTACTTTTAAAGATTACTCCACTAGTCATACTTCTACAAGTAAACCTTTAGACAAACCTCTTATTAAGCTTCCTAGTACTAGAAAACGATTAAGCTTAGCTACTCAAGATAATACTACTATTGAAGCCATTGAAAAATTATTTAATAAAATGTCTACCTCTCCTATAGGCAAAGGAATTACTGTCTTAACACAACAACCTCTATTAGAATTTCCCAATTATTCTGATACATCTAGTGATAACGAAATCAATTAGTTACGACAACAATTTCAATATTCTCATCTTAATAGAATCATACACCCTAAAGTTAATCTTACCACTCTTACAAAAAATTGGTATACTAAACTTACACCTCCCGATCTTCAATTTGAATAAACCAATATTAGCAATCAATTTTCTGTTTTTGCTAAAAAATTATATGAATCGAATATCGATGGTCTTAGTGAACATCAAATTTTACAAAAACTAAATCATCTGTCAATGGTTGCAAATAGTTACCTTATTAATTATCCCGATTATACTCAACCTGAAATTGTTACTTTAATTACTACTGGATTCACTGGTACTCTCATATCTTATTGGGATAAATATCTCACTTCTGATCAATGAGAATCTATTCAACATGCTGTTCAAATAGATGATAATGGTTTTCCTATCTTTGACGAAGCTATGGGTTCTAGTACACCTTATGGTATCAATACTTTAATATATACCATAGTCAAACATTTTATTGGCACACCTACTAATATCCATTCCCGAATCCATGATTAACTCAGTAACTTAACTCGCCTTACGTTAAGTGATTTTAGATGGTATAAAGATATTTTTACTTCTTGAGTAATGCCTAGAGATGATTGTACTAAGTCATTTTGGAAAGAAAAATTTATCAATGGATTACCCAGTCTTTTTGCTCATAAAATTAGAGATGTTCTTAGTCAATCCACTGATATTATAGAATATGATAATTTAACTTACGGTGATATAAGTAGCACAATTCAAAAGGAAGGACTAAAAATGTGTATAGATTTAAAACTTAGTCAAAAAGCTGCTAAAGGTAAACATAAAGCTAAATATGAATTAGGTAACTTTTGCGAACAATATGGTTTACCTCCTGTTGCTCCCTCAAGAAGCAAAACTAGTAAAAAAAGAAATTCTTCTTCCAAATCTTCCACTAAATATAAAAAGAAATATTTTCCTTCTAAGACCACTGATAAATATTATACTAAACCTAAAAAGAATATCATAAAAATTCTAATCCATCAAAATCAACTCCACATATTACTTGTTATAATTATGGTAAAAAAGGTCATTATTCTAATAAATGTAAAGTTAAAGAAAAACTTAAAGCTAAACTTAACCAATTACAAATCACTGACGAAAATCAACAACAAATACTTGACATATTTAAATTAACTGTAAATACATCTCCTGATTAATCTTGTCATTCATTTAGTGATGATATTCCCTCTAGTGATAGTTCTACCTCTTATTCTTTTACGGATAATACTGACAATGAAATTGAATTAGGATATAATGATATTTGTTGTAAAACAGTCAATGTTCTTAGTAAATCTCAACAAGAAGAAACTGCTCTCATTGAATTAATTGGTAAATTAGAAATTCCTGAATTAAAAAGACAATATACTAATAAGTTGAAATCCTTATTGATCAATAAAGATAAGAAACCTAAATATGATAAACCAATAATTAGCCTAACTAAAACTTTAGAACGATTTAAACAAGAAAAACATAAAGAAGTCACCTTACAAGATTTACAAAATGAAATTAATCAAATTAAACTCACTATTCACGAATTTAAAAGTAAAGAAAAAACCTTACAAGAAGACATTGCTCTATTATAAATTAACACAAGTCTTAATGATTTCCAAAAATCAAATCAATCCTCCTCTGAATTAGAATTAGAATTAGAATCTAATTCTGAACCCGATCCAAACAAAGTCATTTTGATAATAGAAATATTCCACACAATAGTGATCACGATAGTAATCGTTTTAACATGATTAATCAAATTAATATTCAAAAATAGCATTCGAAAGTCAAATTAGTTATTAATGATTTTGAGATAAACGTCATTACATTAATTAATACTGGTGCTGATTTAAACTGTATTAAAAAAGAATTAATTCCTACTAAATATTATCATAAGTTTACTGAACAATTAAGTTCTACTAATGGAAGTCAAATACATATTAAGTACAAACTACCAAGGTACATATTTGTCAAAATAGTGTTTGTTTCAAAATATCTTTTGTTTTAGTTCGGAACTTAACAGATAAAGTCCTTTTAAGTACACCATTTATCTTTCTATTATATCCTTTTACTACTACTAATAATGGAATAGCCACACAAGCTTTTGTCACACTATAACTTTTAAATTTCTATCCCCTTCTGAGATCAAAGAATTAAATCAATTAAAAGCATGTTCTATTTCTCAATCTATTAATCGATTAACCAAACAGCTTAAATTTCTCAAAGAAGAACTCAAGTATAAAAGAATTGAAATGATCTTGGTAGAATGTTGGAATGGTTTGTGGAGGCTCAGTAGAATGTTGGAATGGTCTTGGCTGCAAAAGTCAAGATTGGAGTGGAACTTAAAAAGGGATAGAAACACTCGATTTTTTCATGTGATGGCTAGTAGTAGGTAGAATATGAATGCTCTGAACACTATTCTGGCGGAGGGGATGGTGGCTGAGGATCCTCAGCAGGTGAAGGATGTGGTATGGGCTCACTTTAACAAGCACTTTTCAGGAGCATGAAGGGTTAGACCTGTCTTATCTGGTGAGTTTAAGAGCATCAGTGGCAGTGTCTGGTTTCAGCAGCTGGAAGCAGAGTTCTAGGAAGATGAGTTATGGGCAGCAATCAAAGAATGCAAGGAAATAAAGCACCAGGGCCTGATGGCTTTAACTTAATGTGTTTTCAAAAGAATTTGAAGGTGTTTAAAGAAGATGTGATATTGTTCATGAAAGAATTCCACAGTTTAGGTAGATTGGCTTATGGTATGAGTAACGCATTCATCACTTTAATTCCAAAAAAGGTTAAGGCAGTCAATCTTAAGGACTATAGACCGATAAGTTTGATTGGTTCGATGTACAAGATTCTGTCTAAGGTTCTAACCAGTAGACTCAAACTAGTTATGCCAGAAGTTATAAGTGAAACCTAATCAACTTTTTTGCGTGGAAGAAATATCATGGATGGGGTTTTGATCGCAAATGAAATTATGGATGGGTGGAAGAAAGCTAAGAAGAAGGTGGTGTTGCTCCAACTCGATTTTGAAAAAGCTTATGATTCCATCAACTGGGGTTATTTGCTTTCCATGTTGTCTAACTTTGGCTTTGGATCTAAATGGATTAATTGGATGAAGGAGTGTTTTTCAACTGCTAGAATCTCTGTACTTGTGAATGGGTCACCAACCAAAGAGTTTAGCCCTCAAAAGGGGCTTAGACAGGGGGATCCATTATCACCCTTCCTGTTTAATTTGGCTGTAGAAGGGCTAAGTGTTCTACTGCTCAGAGCAAGGGAATTGGGTCTGATTAAAGGGGTGCAGATTGGTGTTAATGGGGTGCTTGTTTCGCACCTTCAATTTGCTGATGATTCTTTACTTTTCTGTGAAGCTGATATGGAGGAGGTAATGAATCTTAAAAGAATCTTAAGGTTCTTTGAAATGATCTCAGGTCTTAAGATCAATTTCCATAAGAGTGTGGTTTGTGGGGTTGGAACTTCAGTCAATACTCTTAAGGATTTTGCTTCTGTGTTTAACTGTATACCTCAGAACCTACCACTGAAATTTCTGGGTTTACCTCTGGGTTCTTCTCCAAGTAGGAAGAAATTTTGGCAACCTGTTTTAGACAAGATCAAAGTCAGATTGGCTGGGTGGAAAAGGAGACTCTTATCATTTGCTGGAAGGTTGACCCTAATCAAATCAGTGCTGTCCAGTTTGCCAGTGTATTACCTTTCCCTTTTCAGGTTGCCGGAAGGAGTGGCCAAGGAAATAGATAGAATTCAAGTAGCTTTCTTATGGGGAGGCACAAAATTAAAAAGAAAAATTCACCTTGTGCAGTGGAAGGAGGTAACCAAGAGCATTAATCAAGGTGGGTTGGGTATTAGGAGAATTAGAGAGGTAAGTTCTTGCTTATTATTGAAGTGGTGGTGGAGATTTGCTATAGATCAGGCTTTATGGAAAAAGGTGATTTGTCATAAGTATAAAATTGAAGTTGGAGCTTGGCTCCCAAATCAAATTGGTGGCATTAGATGGTCAAAGTTATGGGGTGATATCGTTGCAGTGGTAGAGCATAGTATCGCTCTCTTTCAATTTTTTGTCAACAATTTTCAAATTAAAGTGGGTAATGGGATTAGAGTGAGATTTTGGCATGATATGTGGTATGGTGGTAATTGTCTCAAAGAGGTTTTCCCTAGGCTCTTTTCACTCTCCACAGAGAAGAATGGATCTCTAAAGTTTTTTGTTGACAAAAAAGGAAGCTCTGGGGCTTGGGATCCTTGTCTAAGAAGGCCTTTGAGGCAGTGGGAGGATGAGGAGGTATCTAGGCTCACTGAAATGTTAAGAGCAGCTCCTATGTTAAGTTTGGGGGTTAAAGATAATCCATGGTGGCTGGCTTGTAAACCAGGTCAATCATTTGTTGCTTCTCTTTACAGGAATTGTGAAGTGGGTTTTGGTGAAGCTGTAAGTACTTGTAGACTGGTGTGAATTAATTATATCCCACCCAAAGTCCAATTTTTTGGTTGGTTAGCTTGGAAACACAAGATCAAAACTTCTGTTTTCCTTCAAAGGGTTGGAGTGCTGGGTGAGGAAGCCTCAACTGAATGCATTTTCTGCAAATCAGAGGCAGAGTCTGCTTCACTTGTCCTCATCTTTTGTCCTCTGATCTGGAAGGTGTGGTCTGGTTTAGTGCAGTAGTGGGGATTGGTATGGGTTGTGCCTGGCTCTGTTGAATGCTTGTTGCATTGGTGGGCTGGCACCTGTCTCATGAAAGCTGAAAGGAAAATATGGCTTGCTATCCCTCTAGTTGCCCTGTGGTCTATTTGGAAACATCGGAATGATTGCTTGTTCAATAGTGTTCAACTAGATATGGTGGAGCTTAAGGAGTCTTGTAGACGTGCCCGAGGACTCCCAAGCTCCGTGCCGCGAAAGCGTGAAATTCGTTTTCTCTCTAGTTACTACAAGTTCGGACTCATGTCACAGTTCTGAATCTAATCTCACAATGTGTGATGTAAGATCGATAAATCAGCAAAGAGTCCAAATCCAGCAAATCGTTTTGAAAAAATGATTTTTAATAAAGAAGTGCCAAATATGGACCGCTTTGCCAGATACAGAGTCGCCACCTAAATATTTTATTTTGGGAGAATTTAGGAAATACTGACTCGTGCCTAAGGCCACGTGTTCGTCATCACCAAAGTTGCCTAGGCTCGGGAACTTAGGTACGAGAGGGGAAGGTCATGCAATGAGCACCCCCGCTCGCCCGATCAAAAGATCGGCCTTTACTAAGCATGATATTTTGTTTTTGAAAACACACGTGTTCTTATTCCGGTTATTAACCTAGAATTACTATGTGATGCGCACAGCATACAAGTATAGACTAGATCGCCTAATTTGGAACAAAACATTGCATGTTCGTTTGTGAAAATGATTTGAAGTTTGCTACTTGCAAGTAGGCTAAATTGGGGATTTGATAAATTGTTCCAATTCATGCAATCCAACCTTCACCCACAAGGCATTCAGGCAGTTAATATCAAATAAGCAGTTAGCCTCATGGCAAGCATGCTTTCATGACAACATTAACACACATGCAGTATGCTAAAGCGTAAACACTCATAATGTACTCCGAGCCAAAACAAAGAACTAGTTAGAAATCATGCATGATCCTAGTTCATGTTAAGATGGCTAATGCAACACACGTGAAAATGTAATTAAGATAGGCTCGGCTACCTAGAATGTCATGTGAAATGCAACTTGATAACATGCTGTTTGAACACGTATTCAAGTACATATATTAAAAATACAATGCAATTAGTATGATGTACCGAGCTCGGTGCATGCAAGACAGATGAATGGATGCACGAACGCGAGCATAATGTATGCTAAACAAAATATGCCCTAAAACTAACCATCGTAAGCGGTTAAGTAAAATGGAGAAAGAAATTGGGGTTGGAAGACATGCATCACACACACGCACGCTTATCACAACATTGCGCCCTCTCGATGGAGGGACCGAATAAAGAGCTAACTGGCTAATCTAAGCTAATTGAACTAATTATTACAAAACAAACTAATTAACTAATCCTAGTTAACTGATTATTACAAAACAAATTGAAATAGCTAAATGCATTAACTATTAAAGTATAAAACGAATGCCTAATCTAGCTAAGTAAAGAAGCTGAATAAAGCAGTAAAACAGGAGGTTCTCAGAGGGAGAAGACTAGATGCATGCTCGGTCGCCTCGTTCGGAAATCCGTCGCGATGCCCCAATTTGCCTCTGTTTGCAATTGTTCTCAGAACCTTGCACCAAGCTCCAAAAAGCTTAAACTCCACCATGGGAACCTGTGGGAGGGTGGCCAACCACCTAGGGGTGTCACCAGCCATGGCCGGCCACCTATCTTTGCTGTGAACCAGAAAAAGTGGTCGGCCAGCTAGTTTTTCTGGCTGGCCGACCAGTTGTTGCTGCCAAACTCCAGTTTTCTACAACAGAGAGCAAGAAAGGGCATGGCAATGTATTTGCAAGATATGTGTGCACAACCACCCTCCCTATCATTTCATAAGCTTAAGGGAGTGTGGTTCTTAACCCTCGGGCCACCAATCACGCATCTCGATGCATGATGGCCGAGAAGCCAAATTGCACAATTCAATATGAAATGAATGCACATATAAACACATAATGCCTAGAACTCTATCATGTATGATCAAGAGCGTCGGCGACCGAGAATTGAGACACGTTTCATCACTTCCAGTATGAAACGTCCCTCGTTTCTCGTGCTCGAATTAATACTTAATCCAAACAACAATGCAACAACATGGCATACACAACGCAAACAACAACATGGCATACTCAATGCAATGTGACATGATCAACTTAACAAAGCTAATGACATGCTAACAATGCTAATGCACAATGCAATACTACAAAGGCAACTTAGCAATGTTAGGAACATGCATACTTAATGCAAAGAAACAACTTGGCATGCACAATGCAAATAACCAAATGGCATGCACAATGCAATGTAAGATGGCATACTTAATGCAATGAACAATAAGCATGCGAACAACATGTAAACAAACATGCTAAATGGACTTAAACCAAAAAGGGATAGACCTCAATCATGCCCAAATCAGTGGCTATAACACCAAAATAAAAGGCACAAAATACAAAGCATGCATGTACAATGCATTGGCCAACCAAGTAGGCCTAAGAGCACAACCCTCGAGAAGGCTCAAGGAGTGACAAATGCAGAAGTGTAACAACACTAAATGCACTAAAATTAAGTAAGAAATGATGCCAAATCATTCAAACAAAGCAAGCATGGCATGCAAAGGTCCTAAAGCATGAAAGCTAATAAGGAGGACTACAAAGGAGGCATGCAATACATGGCACGAATGCATGAACCAAACATGGACAGAGCTGAAATAGGTCAAAATAAAGACCTAAACAGGCTGAGGTTGGGACTCAAAGACCTAGGCATGCAAGCATACAAGCTAAGCCATAAACAAGGCAATAATGCACAACCCTTTTAAGCACTTAAATCATGAAAGAAATGGGAACATAGTCATGCTATATGCTCTGAAATAAAGTATTACCTGATGCAAAATCATCTAAATAGCTCAAAGATAGCATGCATAAGTCACCAAAACACAAAGCTAGCAAGGCCAATTGCACTACAGCTATACAAAGCATGAAGGATATGGCAAAGGCAACCCAAAATGATACTAAAACATGCATGGAAGGAAGCCAAAACAAGCTAGCATGAAGGGCATAAGGCATGATGCATACAAGGCAAATAAGGTGGATTACACTACACCTATTAAGACCAAGCATGAAATAACTTAAGTAACAAAAATCAGAGTTATATCATGGAATAATAATCCCAAAAACACATTGAAATGATAGCTCGCAAGCTTAGGCATGAAGGCATACGCAATGACCTATTCTTAAGGCATAAAGGACCAACCCTCCAACGCATTGAATAAGTGAAAGATACAAGTGCATGACCATGAAACATGCACTGAAATAACATAACAAATGATTCCAAATCATTCAAATAGGCCAAGCAATGCATGCTAGTAGACTCGATACACAAAGCTAACAAGCTAAAATGCACTATAGCTATACAAAGCATGGCATGCATGACCAAAAAAACACAAATCAGAGCTAGAGAATGTTAAAACATGGACAAAATCTTCTTAGAGTTAAGCCAAAAGCATGCTAGAATAACATGTCAAAGCATGAGACACATTAGGCTAATTCATGGAATTGCACTACAAGTGCATGGAGCATGCAAGAGGTGACCAAACCAAACCCTAACAGAGGTATGACATGGAAAAATACCACCAAAAATATGCTGAGATGGACTCAAATGAAGCTAGAATGACATGCTACTTCATGAAGCATACAAGACTAGTTTTTGACGATTACACTATAAGTGTACAAGGCATGCAAGGGGTGGCCAAACCAAATCAAAACAGTGGTATGACATGTTGAAATAACCCCAAATACATGCAAAGAACAAGCCAACACAAGCTTAACAAACATGCTTAAACATGAGGCATATGAAACAAGTATTCAAAATACAAGGAGAGTGGATGACCCTCTCCTATTTAGGACCTCAAAACCACCTTTCTACCACTAAAAATTCTCTGGATTTCAGTGGTAGAAAGGTCATGCAAAGGCTACAACAAGAGCTTAGAGGGATGGCTCAAAACAAGGCCTAAGAGGGGGTAAACAACGCCAAATACAAAAGTGACCTTAAACAAAGATCTTAAGCATCAAAATTCAGAACTTTTTGTAGTTAAGAGTTAAGCTTAAAACAACATGCAAGTAGGGCTAAAAGCTTAAGCAAAAAATGGGAGATTTAAGGGTTAGAAACTCACACTTGAAGACCACCTTTAAAGCTGCAACTCCAGCAGGTTTTTCAAGCTCAAACCAATCCAAGAACACCAAAACCAGCTCCTAAGCACCTCAACAACAAAATGATGGTGTTTGAGTGTGTGTTTGTGTGCAAAAGTGAGACAAAATGACATTTTAAGGCACAAAACAAGAGCAAAAGAGAGAAATAGATACAAGTGTGTATGTATAACTCAAACCACCAATTTCTGAACCTGGAGAATGGAGAAGGAGCCTCTCTCTTATAGAGAGCAAAAGCACAAGCTTCCTCAGGAAGCTAAGGCTCAAGGCCATCCCTTCATACACTGGAGGATGGTTCTAATGCTCTCCAACTGTGCCAGCTGGCCAAAAATATCTCCAAAAATGTGACAAAAAGCAACTGACTACTTGAAGTGGTCAGCCAGCTACTTTAAGTGGTCTCCTACAACAAAAACTAGTCGGCCAGGGGTAGGAGAAGTCTACACACTGAAAACAAGCAAGTGGTGTGGTGGTCGACCAGGGAAGGTGGCCCAAAGACCAAGAAAGCTAGTTATCCGACCAGAAAACTGGCTGGCGGGAGGAAAAGTGGTCTCCAAGGGGAAAAAATGGTCTCCCACCCTTGTACCACCTTTCAAACAAGAAAAATAAGGTTTGTACAAAAAACAAACCAAAACGGATGCAAGACGAGAGATCAGGAGGCAAAGCACGCGGCCGAAAGCCTCGAAAACTAGTCTACTGGCATCAAAAGTGGTATACGACCACAAAAGTGGTCACCCAGACCACAGTGTTCCTCTAGGCAGAGGCAACAAGGCATGGTTCAAAAACCATGCCAAACGGAGAACTTTAAGCGGTTCCGAGACAAGGCGCGCGGCCGAAAGCTCCAAAAATCGAAAACTAGTCTCCAAACGGGAAAAGTGGCCTACGACCACAAAGAGATGGTCTACAAGACCTCTCCCTCCCTCCAGGAAGAGAAAACAAGATTCGGTCCACAAACCAAGTCAAAGCACAAAGAGTTCAGAGGCCCGGAGGCAAGGCTCTCAATCAAAAACTCCAAAACCTCAGAACGAGCACGACATGCACAATCACTAAGCGCTCAATTGATGACGTCTGAGTCTTAAGGTCGGTCAAAAGTGGGGTGTCTACAAGTCTATTATCATCAGGTTAGCTATTTGGCTGAAGGCTTCTTCTAAGGATTGTCAATTCTCCATTAATGATTTTCTTTATAATATCAGTCAGATTCGAGTTTGTTTAGGTGGTCAGGGTTGAGTGCATTTGTAGCAGAAGCAGTGCTTTGGCTTATATTCTACTATCTTCTGGTGTGCAGCAGCAGCATGCGTGGTTTGGTCTCTGTGTTGGGGAATCGGTGCAGGGGTGCTGAGTTGTTGAATTGTATGTGGGTTGGATTCTGGTTGCTTCAACTCTATTTTAGACTTGGAGGTGTCTCTGTTCTTCATCTCTGCTGCAATTTGGTCGTTCTGTTACATTGCTGCAGTTTGATCATCTTTCCTGCTGTTTGTTGGTTCTTTTGTTGGTTGCTTTGATTGGTTTCTCACCAATCTTGTTTACTTTTGTTGCTTTTGTTTTTCCCGCTTTGTTAATGTATTTTGCAAGTCCATTGTTTTTTTTATCAATAAAGCTTTTTTTGCCATTCAAAAAAAAAAAAAAGTATAAAAGAATTGAAACTCAATTGACTGATCCCCTTATAATATCCAAAATTGACCAATTTAAAAACCAATTAGAAAATACTGTTTGTTCTACTTTGCCTAGTGCTCTTTGGCATCGGAAAAACCATGTAGTTACACTCCTTTATATTAAAAATTTTAATAAACGACAAATTCCTACTAAATCTCAACCTATTCAAATGAATCATGAATTAGTAGAAATGTGTAAAAAAGAAACTAATGAATTATTTAAAAATAATATCATTAGTCCTAGTAAGTGCCCTTAGTCTTGCCATGCTTTTTATGTTAATAAAAATGCTGAACTTGAACGAGGCGTTCCCAGATTAGTCATTAATTACAAACCACTCAACAAAGTTTTAGAATGGATCCGTTATCCAATTCTAAATAAAAAAGATCTCATTAAAAGACTTAGTTAGGCTGTCATTTTTAGTAAATTTGATTTTAGAAGTGGATTTTGGCAAATACATATTCATCATAATGATCGATATAAAACTGCCTTTACTACTCCTTTTGGCCATTACGAATGGAATGTTATGCCTTTTGGATTAAAAAATGCTCCTAGTGAATTTCAAAACATTATGAATGACATTTTTAATCCCTTTAGTCATTTTTCTATTGTCTACATCGATGATATCCTTATTTTCTCTAAGTTAATAGATGAACATTGGAAACATCTTAATTCCTTTCTCCATATTATCGAATATAATGGTCTAGTCATTTCTACTCTTAAGATTAAGCTTTTCCAAACTAAAGTTCGATGCTTAGGATATGATATCCATCAAAGTACTATTCTTCCTATCAGCCGGTCCATTGAGTTTGCTTCTAAGTTCCCTGATGAACTCCTAGATAAAACCCATTTACAAAGGTTTTTAGATTCCTTGAATTACATTGTTGAATTTTACAAAGACCTTCAGAAAATTTGTCAACTCTTGTTTGATAGGTTGAAAGATAATCCTCCTCCTTAGTCTTCTACTCATACTTCTATTGTTCAACGAGTCAAAAAATATATCAAGATTTTGCCTTGTCTTGGTATTCTTACTGAAATTTTTTTCAAAATCATTCAAACTGATGGTTCTGATGTTGGTTATGATGGTATTCTTCTTCAGTAATTCACTCCCCAGTCATCGAAACAAATTATTCGTTTTCATTCTGGTGCTTGGAACAAAGCACAAAAGAATTATAGTACTATCAAAAAAGAATTTTTATCTATTGTTTTATGTATTAGTAAATTTCAAGATGATATTTTAAATCAAAATTTTTTACTACGTGTTGATTGTAAAAGTACTAAATATGTTCTCCAAAAAGATGTACAAAATATTGCTAGTAAACATATTTTTACCCTCTGGCAATCTATTTTAGGTATTTTTAATTTTGACATTGAATACATATCTGGTAGTCAAAATTCTATTCCTGATTTCTATATTCGCGAATTTTTACAGGGGGGATAGGAGATGGCTACTCCTTTTTATTTCCTATCATAAAGTAAAAGTCACTCATTACAAACACCTTATTTACCATACTGCTTTTCGTATTGCTTGCCTTAAGTCTGCTAAAAAGACTACTCGTCGTACCCAATACATTCAATTTCACCAAATTACCAATCGTCACAATTTACTTATTCATTATGATAATTGCCTTACTTACCACATGAACAAATTGGATATCCTCAGTGGATGCTAAATCTTGTTCATTCTCTTATACATGTCTAGTCAAAAACCTCAAAAACCTCCTAGTAAGGCCATTGTCTCAGCCAATCAGCCTGTTGCCATTTCTCCCATTGATTTGGTCAATCGTTACCAAGTCCTTGGTAACATCTCTAAACCTAGCTATACTTCTGCACTTGCCACAGATCCATTTGCTTTCTCTTCCCAGTCACTTACTTCTTTTCCTCCTAATCCAGTCAGAACAGCCAGAACTGATTATGTTAAAACACAGTCTATTAATTTATTCTTCAAAGAACCTATTCACAAGAATATTCATAATGTTCTTGACCTAATTAATTCATATTTCCTTACTGGATGACATTTTGTTCCTCTCCATCCAGAGAAGTCAATTAGTTTCTACAAAGACCTTCTTTTTCATCATTAGTCAATTGCTATTAAATCTATTTATGATCAAACCTACACCAATAAAATTATTTACCATTCATTAAATATTCATAATATTGTTTCATTATATATTGTTAGGGGAGATTCGAGCAACGGAGTCAAGATTTTGGTTTCTAACTGAATCTGATTTTTATTTGGTGGTAAGGCAATCAAGGTCAACATGATGTCAAGTTTATATTAGGCTCATGTTATCCGACCATTATTTTTGTTATTTTTTATTATTAGTTAATTTTTATGTTTTAATTTCTGAACATGAAAATCATCATAATTTAAATGCAATTTCATGTCTCAATAAAAAATAAAAACTAAATTTCACCAAAATACAAGAGAGAGAGAGAGAGAGAGTATAATTTTTTTTTTATAGCAAAATTAGACATTTAAAGTGATATATTGCAGGAATTTTATTGGAAAAGACAAGGTATAAAGATTTTTACAAGGCATATTTAAAACTTCAAAAGAGTAATAAATTGAAAAATAATTTTAATTAGAAGAAACTTTATTATTTAAAAAAAAAATTGAGGGGCACGTGTCCCTTCTAAACCTACGTTGCTCTGGTGGCACACTTGAAGAAACTTGTGGTCTTAAGTAAGTGGGAAAATAGTTGAGTTTAATGGGATTAGGTTTCTATTTATAGTGGTTAATTACCAAGCCAAAACTATAACACATAAATGTCACAATCTTAATGATCATATCTTTCACAATGTTGTCAAACTTAACTTATACACATTGCCAACCATATAAGTGAAAAGAAAATTTTGATAATTGCTTTACCTTCCAAAATTTGAATATAACAAGATTGATATATTGATAAGTGACTTCAAATATTATAGAAATCAAATTTGCTTATTGTTAGAACAGGAGAAATGACCTAAATAACCACGAAATTATCATACTATTACATGAAGAAGAAAAAAAAGCCTCTTGCGATGTAAACATTTTTGACAGTGTAATTATCATTGCGAATAATAATTTTTTGTAAAAGAAATTGTCATAAAAACAACCATTCATAATCACAAAAACCATTATCGAAAAATCTTTTATTTTACGATGACATGAAATGCTAGTGGCATTAAGTAATTTTTTCAGATGGTCATGATATCATTGTCGCAGAAGTCTTTATCACAAATATATATTTTTATTTTACACTATATGAAATTTTTATCACTAAAAATAATTATTAAAATTCACTATTTGAGACGGTGTCACAAGTACTTAAAGTTAAAAAGTAAGTCATTTAAATCAAGGGTTCCCAATTTAGAATCCCCTCATTTTTCATAGTATTGCTCTCTCTACTCTCTTGCCATCTCTCTAGTTATCCCAATCACTCGCCTCAAGCGGTTGCCACTGTTTTCCTCCTTTCTCTCTCTCTTCTTTGTCTTCATTAGATCGCCCTATCACCACCATCACTATTGATTGGTAAGTCCTAGGTCTCTATTTCTCTCTCACACGCAAACACACCCTCACTATCTCTATCTGTCAATTACACCATTGTTTTGGCCATAGTGTATTTTTTTTTTTTTGGTATCTATCAAATATCGTCACTAAAACATAAACACTGTCATAAATACTTTTTACAACCCCACCATTGACAATTAAAGCTGCAAATGAGTCGAATTGAGTTGAGTTTTTTAATGTTCAACCTCGTTTATTAAGAATTGGTCGAACTATTGAGCTTGAGCTGAGCTCTTGTCAAGCTTCAAAAAACGGAGCTCAAGCTCGGCTTGTCAAATGTTTGTTAAACTCGAGCTCAGATCGAGCTCGCTCGATTACATAACAAGTTGAGTTCTAGTTTAACCTCTTGAGAAAAAAATAAATTTAAATTAATTTACTAATTAACATAAAAAAAATACAAAATTATGAGTAAAATATATAATAATACTTATATTAATAATAAATTTCATCAATTATGTAAATTTACACAAATACCAATCATAAATAAAAAATAAAATAGATTATTAAATAATATTTATTTATTTATTTTTATGTACACGAGCCTTATTGAGCCAAGCTTAGGGCTACTTAAGCTCGGCTTGATTAATAAACAAGCTTAAAAATTGAGCTTGAGCTCGTTCATTTAGTAAATGAGACAAGCTCAAATGAACTTTAAACGAGTCGAGCTCGAGTTGTTCATAAACAGTTCGGTTCGTTTGCAGCCCTCCTGACAATGTCATCGTATCCAAAAAATAAAAATACACTAATGATGGAAACAAATAAAGTCAAGTATTCATAATCTCAATATATATATATATATATATTTTTACACATTCTTAAACACTTTTAGAAATTTAATTATACTTTTTATGTATATTTTGTTAGAAAAATGGTTTTCACCATTAATTTCCGGTAAATTTGAGCTTTTATTAATGTAGGTCCCACACATCGTTTTGGGTGGGTCCGAGTGGCAACACGTTACTTGCCATGTGGTGAACAAGAATATATACTCGGGTGGTCGAAACCATTTACGAGTGAATGAGAAATTAATACCGAAGTGAGCCTCATAAACATGAAAATGTTTTGTGTGGTTCCCATAAGTTGGTATCTAAAAACCTTGTCCCACATAGGAAACTTAGAAGAGTTTCAAAGTAATTATAATCTCTAAGTTGGAGACCTTGGGTTGGGCCCCAAGGGGTACCCAAGTTTTGTAGGAGAAGGAGTTATGGACAAACCCAAAACCATCACCATACGCGCGCGCCGCCGCCGCCGTCCGTCCGGCCGGGTCGGTGTGGGTTTGGGTCTTACCAGTCCTTTATTTTTTGCACCAAAAATTATTTGAATTTTTTCGAATAATTCCAGCGGGAAAGAATTCAAAAAATCTGATATGTTTCGGTTGCAATGTTGCACCTTCTCCAACAGTCGCGTCTCCGACTTGGCAACTGTTTGATAACAGTTTTCTATTTCGGAATAGGCACCTCTCAGCCTATATATATCAACCCTCCATTCCTAGTCAAAGATATAACTCTAACCCGTAACTATATTTTCCATTCTCTGCTTTTGTTCATCTTCATTTTTTCTGCATCTTGTGAGTTTATAAAAGAATACATTCTGGTTCGCAATACAAACGAGTTTGTAGTGCTACATCTGTTTGGGGTGATTGTTGAATCCTGGAGGCAGGACGTCCATTATTCTCGAGCACCTTGGAGAGGGCGAATTTCTGTCTTAAAGACACAGTGTCCATACACTGGCCTCAATCACAAATTTGTTCTTAATTTGAGTATTCAGACACTTGTAAGTTCTGTCATTGATTTTTATCTGTTATAATAAAATTCTGCAGATTCTGTTCATATTATATAATCTGTTCTGTTTAAATTATTCGGTTGAATCGAAGTATTATTTTTACAACAAGTTTAAGACAGAAATTTCCCTTCTTTGGTCACTGTTTTACCTTTGTAATCTAGTATTGTTATTCTTCGATTAAAAACAAAACTAATTTACAGAATATGTCAGTGCTCTATGCGTGCATGATAATATATTGATAAGTTGGTGTTTTTCTTTTTTTTATAAATGCATGAACTTCCATTTTATCACTTGCACTGCCTGTTGTATAAATTGTTCATTCTTTATTTTATTAGAGCACTAGTAGTTTAATCTCAGGCCATGTATGTTGAATAAATTTATTTGGATACAAGAGTATTTATTTATTCCTTTCCAAAACTTAGTGTATTTTTGATCACTGGTTTGATGTTTATTATGTATTTGAGAAGTCTAGTTTTTAATACACTGGTAGTATTCTTACACCAGGATGTTTTAGTAAGTGATTTCTTTATTATGGTCTTGTTTTGTTAACAAAAGAAACATTGTAGAGTATTTAGGTTTTTAAAAAAAAAAAAAAAAAAACTGTATTCTTCTGAATTTTAATACTCAGTAAGTACTTCTGTTTTTGTTTAATACACAGTGTATACATCTGTTTGTTGATTTTCTGGTTTATCTTACACTGTATGACTTCATAATTTATTGTTTGAGTTAGTCATATTACTGTTGGTCAATTTCATTGATTCTTTTGTCAGATTATTTAATTTGGTTTATATTATATAATTTGTTTCGAATTTCCAATTAAGATAAATCTTGTTCTCCTCACATTCATGTTGTTATTTATTTTCCTATAAAGTTTATTTTGGTCCAGAGTTTGGTTAGTTAATTTATTCTTTTGGAAAATAAATTCTGTTTATTTTAATTTATTTTATTAATCAGAAAGTTAAAGATGGCAACTGAGGGTACTGTTATTCCTCCTAATCCCATTGTGCCTCCACCGGTGGTTTCTATTCCGGTTGGTACTCCAACTCTGACTCATGGCCCGGGTCATGGACATGTTCCAGTGAACCATGGGGAAAAACCTGAAAAATTCAGTGGTACCGATTTTAAAAGGTGGCAACAAAAAATGTTATTTTATTTAACCACCCTGAATTTGGCAAGGTTTTTACGAGAAGATGCGCCAACTCTAAAAGAAGATGAGAGTGATGCACAAGTTGTCGCTGCAGTAGATGCATGGAAACATGCTGACTTTCTCTGCAGGAACTATATCCTCAATGGATTGGACAACACACTTTACAATGTGTATAGTCCAATCAAGACAGCAAAAACGTTGTGGGATTCCTTGGATCGCAAATATAAGACGGAAGATGCAGGAACAAAGAAATTTGTTGTTGGTCGCTTCCTGGATTTTAAGATGGTGGATTCCAAAACGGTGATCAGTCAAGTCCAAGATCTACAACTTATCTTGCATGAAATTCATGCAGAAGGTATGTCTCTGAGTGAGTCTTTTCAGGTAGCAGCTATGATTGAGAAATTGCCGCTGTCTTGGAAGGATTTCAAGAATTATTTAAAGCACAAACGCAAAGAGATGTCACTGGAGGACTTGATTGTTCGGTTGAGGATTGAAGAAGACAACCGTGGGTCGGAAAAGAAAAATGGGCGTAATCTGATAGAGGCCAAGGCTAATGTGGTGGAACAGAAGCCTAAGCACAACAGTAAGAAGAGGAAGTATCCTGGTGAGAGTTCAAAACGTAGCTCTGGTTCAAAGACAAGTGAAATTCAAAACTTCACAGGCAAATGCTATGTGTGTAACAAGCAAGGACATCGTGCCAAAGATTGTTACAAGCGTCGGACTCAACGAACCATGAAAAAGAAACCTGCTCAAGCCAACATAACAGAGGAGGAAAATCTTTGTGCAATGATTTCGGGATTACATGTGTCTGGAATGGTGTCTGAAGTGAATTTGGTAAGCAACCCCAAAACATGGTGGGTGGACACAGGTGCTACACGTCACATTTGCTCTGAGAAAAAGATGTTCTCCACATATCAAATGGTAGATAACGAGGAACAACTTTATATGGGAAATTCTTCTACCTCCAAGGTTGAAGGCAAGGGACAAGTAGTACTCAAGATGACATCAGGCAAAGAACTTACTTTGAAAGAAGTGCTGCATGTACCAGAAATTCGAAAGAACCTGGTATCAGGATCATTGCTGAGCAAGAACGGGTTTCGCCTTGTGTTTGAATCTGACAAATTTGTACTCACTAAAAATGGGATGTATGTGGGGAAAGGGTACTTGAGCGATGGGCTCTTTAAACTAAATGTAATGACAGTGGTTCCTATTTCTAATAAGAATAACACATCTTCTGCTTACTTTGTTGAGTCTTTATATAGTTGGCATGGTAGATTAGGACATGTTAATTATGGTACCTTGCGTAGATTAATTAACTTAGAATATCTACCTAAAGTTCATATTGATGCAAATCATAAGTGTGAAGTATGTGTTGAATCAAAATTGACTAAGGCATCTTTTAAGTCAATTGAAAGAAATACTGCACCTCTGGATCTAATCCATAGTGATATATGTGATTTGAAATTTGTTCAAACACGAGGAGGGAAAAAATATTTCATCACCTTTATTGATGATAGCACTCGGTACTGCTATGTATACTTGTTGCGAAGCAAAGATGAAGCCTTAGAAAAATTCATAGAATTTAAGGCTGAGGTAGAGAATCAACTTGGCAAGAAAATAAAAGCTATAAGGAGTGACAGAGGTGGTGAATATGAAGCACCATTTGGTGACTTATGTTCACAATTAGGGATAATACATCAAACCACTGCACCTTATACACCTCAGCAAAATGGAGTTGTTGAGCGGAAAAATCGCACTTTGAAAGAAATGATGAATGCCATGTTAATTAGTTCAGGGTTACCTCAGAACTTGTGGGGGGAAGCTATTCTTTCCGCTAATTATATTCTCAATAAAATTCCTCATAAGAAGTCTAATAAAACACCCTATGAACTGTGGAAAGGTCGAAAGCCTTCCTACAAATACTTGAAAGTGTGGGGGTGTTTGGCTAAGGTAGCAATACCAGAACCGAAAAAGGTTAAAATTGGACCTAAGACTGTTGATTGTATTTTCATAGGATATGCAAACAACAGCAGTGCCTATCGGTTTTTGGTACATAAAAGTGAGAACATAGAGATTCATGTCAATACAATTATCGAGTCTAGGAATGCATCATTTTTTGAAAATGTATTTCCTTGTAAATTGACACAAGAGTCTAAAAGGACATATGATGCTGCTTTTGACAATGATCAAAGGCAAGTTGAGGAAAACCCAAAGGAAAAAGTCGAGGAGGAACCCAGACGTAGTAATAGAGCTAGGACAGAAAAAACTTTCGGTCCTGATTTCTTAACATACTTGCTGGAAGAGGAGCCTCGAACTTTCAAAGAAGCAATGTCTACTCCTGAAGCTCCTTCCTGGAAAGAAGCTATCAATAGTGAAATTGAATCAATCCTGCAAAATCATACATGGGAATTAGTGGATCTTCCACCAGGCTGTAAGCCTCTTGGTTACAAGTGGATTTTTAAAAGGAAAATGAAGTCGAATGGTTCAATTGATAAATACAAGGCGAGACTTGTAGTTAAAGGTTACAGGCAAACTGAAGGAGTAGATTATTTTGATACTTACTCACCTGTAACACGGATAACGTCGATTCGAATGTTAATAGCTATTGCAGCTTTGTATAATCTTGAGATCCATCAAATGGATGTTAAGACTGCATTCTTGAATGGCGATTTGAATGAGGAAATTTACATGGAACAACCAGAAGGGTTCGTGGTTTCAGGGCAAGAGAAGAAAGTGTGCAAACTTGTGAAGTCTCTTTACGGTCTAAAACAAGCACCCAAACAATGGCATGAAAAATTTGACAATGTAATGATGTCAAATGGTTTTAAAATTAATGAATGTGATAAATGTGTTTATGTGAAAAACACAGAAAAGGGATATGTCATTGTTTGCCTATATGTAGATGATATGCTCATCCTTGGTAGTAATAATGAAATGATCAAAGCTACCAAGAAAATGTTGAACTCTAAGTTTGACATGAAAGATATGGGAATAGCAGATGTTATACTTGGAATAAAAATTACAAAGACATCTGAAGGATATACCTTGTCTCAAGGACATTATGTTGATAAAATACTTGAGAAATTTAACAAGCATGACGATCGTCTTGCTAAGACCCCTATAGATGCTAATCTTCATTTAATGAAGAATATGGGTGAAGGTGTATCACAAGTAGGATACTCCCGGATCATCGGAAGCTTAATGTACCTCATGAACTGCACTCGTCCAGATTTAGCATATGCAGTTAGCAGATTAAGCAGGTATACTAGCAATCCAGGAACAGACCACTGGACAGCAATCGTTAGGGTACTTAGATATCTAAAGTATACTCGAAACTATGGGCTTAACTATATGAGATATCCAGCAGTATTAGAAGGTTATAGTGATGCTAATTGGATCTCAGACACCAAAGACTCTAAGTCTACCAGTGGTTATGTCTTTACCTTGGGAGGTGCAGCAGTCTCATGGAAGTCAACCAAACAGACATGCATTGCAAGGTCCACAATGGAGTCCGAATTTATCGCTTTAGACAAAGCAGGTGAAGAAGGAGAGTGGCTTCGTCAATTTCTAGAGGATATCCCAATGTGGCCAAAACCTGTGCCAGCCATTTGCATTCATTGCGATAGTCAAGCAGCAATGGCAAGAGCACAAAATAATATGTATAATGGTAAGTCTCGTCATATTCGACGTAGACATAATACTGTTAGGCAACTGCTCTCAAATGGAGTTATCTCCATTGAGTACATAAGGTCAAAAGATAATATCGCGGATCCGTTAACCAAAGGTTTGACCAGAGAGCAAGTTTTAAGATCATCAAGGGGAATGGGATTAAAGCCTTTTAACTAAAGAGTCGCCTTAATGGCAACCCAACCTAGTTGACTGGAGATCCCAAGATCTAGGTTCAAAGGGACAACCGAATTATGTGTGACTCGTTAGTATCACTAAGGAAACTTTTTCCTACCCTTTCCTATGATGACATAGTGATGTCAGCAGCGCTAATCAGGTTAAGCTTCGCTTTTAATGATATTCATATCTTGGAAATCCAAGTGGGGTATAGCAGAATACTCTTAATGAGAATCACCTATATGAGAGTGAACTGGGCCGGTTCTATGGGAATTGGAAAAAGGCTAATTCGCTAGAGCACTCAGGAAAACCAGGTATTGTCCAGGGCCAAAATGGGCACAACCGATAGAACCAGATTGTGTAAGGAAATAAAACTGTGTGACAGACTGTTGTCTCGGTTTACACCAATGGCAGAATAGTTCAAGACATCATGTTCACTAATCAGCTAGTAAACCCGATCGTCTTTCACAAGGGAAGGTTCAAAGCCAAAAGCTACCTATCATTTGCAGGATATTTTCAGTTTTTGTACTCTCAGTGTCTGCATGTTGTTGCATATTCGTTTTCAATTTCATTCATGTGGGGGATTGTTAGAAAAATGGTTTTCACCATTAATTTCCGGTAAATTTGAGCTTTTATTAATGTAGGTCCCACACATCGTTTTGGGTGGGTCCGAGTGGCAACACGTTCCTTGCCATGTGGTGAACAAGAATATATACTCGGGTGGTCGAAACCATTTACGAGTGAATGAGAAATTAATACCGAAGTGAGCCTCATAAACATGAAAATGTTTTGTGTGGTTCCCATAAGTTGGTATCTAAAAACCTTGTCCCACATAGGAAACTTAGAAGAGTTTCAAAGTAATTATAAGCTCTAAGTTGGAGACCTTGGGTTGGGCCCCAAGGGGTACCCAAGTTTTGTAGGAGAAGGAGTTATGGACAAACCCAAAACCATCACCATACGCGCGCGCCGCCGCCGCCGTCCGTCCGGCCGGGTCGGTGTGGGCTTGGGTCTTACCAGTCCTTTATTTTTTGCACCAAAAATTATTTGAATTTTTTCGAATAATTCCAGCGGGAAAGAATTCAAAAAATCTGATATGTTTCGGTTGCAATGTTGCACCTTCTCCAACAGTCGCGTCTCCGACTTGGCAACTGTTTGATAACAGTTTTCTATTTCGGAATAGGCACCTCTCAGCCTATATATATCAACCCTCCATTCCTAGTCAAAGATATAACTCTAACCCGTAACTATATTTTCCATTCTCTGCTTTTGTTCATCTTCATTTTTTCTGCATCTTGTGAGTTTATAAAAGAATACATTCTGGTTCGCAGTACAAACGAGTTTGTAGTGCTACATCTGTTTGGGGTGATTGTTGAATCCTGGAGGCAGGACGTCCATTATTCTCGAGCACCTTGGAGAGGGCGAATTTCTGTCTTAAAGACACAGTGTCCATACACTGGCCTCAATCACAAATTTGTTCTTAATTTGAGTATTCAGACACTTGTAAGTTCTGTCATTGATTTTTATCTGTTATAATAAAATTCTGCAGATTCTATTCATATTATATAATCTGTTCTGTTTAAATTATTCGGTTGAATCGAAGTATTATTTTTACAACATATTTATCTACCCACTTTTTACACATATTCATTTTCTAAAAAAAATTATAAAAAAAAGTCAAAATTTTGATTAACTTGCATTTGTAAACAGTTGGGTGGGCCCTGGAAATGAAAGAACAACGAATGAGATAGGAGTATGGTTGTAAACCTGGATTAGAACCGGTCTCTGTCTGCCTCTAACTATCAATGATACATCAATTTCATTCTCCCGTCATATACATATCATATCATAGGACACTCTCATGTTATTAATTCTTTTTATTCAATGCTGATGCTTATACCATAGAATATTGAGTGGGTTCTGACTAGTTGGTTGGTATGGTATGAACTTTGGATTTAGTAAATTGCCAAAAAAAAAATAAATACAAAGAACAGTTCAGATGTGTCCCTGCTATGGGGGCCTATATAAGGGCTCATGTGCAATATTGTGTGGACACACCGAAAATAATAAATTATTTTTATTCATCTATTTTGAAGCTACCATCTTGAAAGTCAAAAAATTTGGAACGCGAATAAATATTGAGAAATTCTAGTAGCTTTTTAATTGACAAAGGGTTTTCAAATAAGATTCGTAATTTAAGCATCCGATCCAAACGATTTCCGTATCAGGTAAAGAGTTTCTCATTAATTATCCACACTCCAAATTCCTTGACTTTTAAGATGGTAGCCTCAAGACAGAGAGAACTTACTGTTTTGTGATAATCTTCACAATGTTGAGCATGCACTTATATAGCTATCTTTGGCAAGGCCATGTGTACCTCATAGTGTGGCTTAACCTTGAAAGCCACATGATACACACTTTTATAACAAAATAAATTTTCAATTTTTAATTTTATCAATTGAAATTGAAATTTTTTGATTTTTTTAAAAACAATTTGTCTACTTTCGTTAAGTAAAATCAATGAAAAAATGATATTTTTGTCATTAAACGCAACGAAAAAGTACATTGAGTTTAATCGCAATATATATATATATATATATATTTGTGTCAGTTTATTTAACTGAAATAGGCAAAAATTAAAAATAAATCAAAATATTAAGATTTAAATTGAAAAAAATTAAAAATTCATAATTTATTTTATTACAAAGGTTAAATCTTAAGATTTTTTTATTTTTTATTTTTATAAATTCTCAAAAAAAAATAAATAAATAAAAACAAGTTGGACACATGTACCACAGATATGATGATAGCTCAAATGTTTTTGGAAATAAAAATATGAAAGCACTTTTAATTAGTAGCCCGTAATGGGTAATAGACATTATAGTGCATGCATGCGTAAGAAAAGAAAACCCGAGCTAGCTGGTTATTTGGATTGTACCAGTAAATTATATAAGTAAGTGCATGCACTGAATGAGCTGAATAAGAACAATTTCATTTCAGTCATATAGTTTTGGTAGGTTGAAATTGCTAGGAAAAATAGATGATATTAGATTCTTTTAATAAATTAATTGAGTCTCATATTCTACTATAGAGATATACTCACTAATAATTTTAAAAAGATAAATTATGATTGGAAGTCTGAATTTATATACTGTTTTTTACAGTCATACCTATATATGGAGAGGTTTTGGTTTGTTTTGGGAAGCAAAAGATGATTAAAGTGATGTGTTTTTTTTTTTTTTTTGGTTGATGCCAGACTCTTGGATTGTGACTGCAATCTTGCCTGCACTCCCTCTATGTGTGATTTAGTGCCCCACTCCTTGTTCAAATGTAGGCCATTTTGTTTTGTTTTGTTTTTGTTTTTTTTTTATATAATTTTTCTTATAAGGGTGAACTACTAATAGGTCATAATAGTTGAACTTAATTCTCATCAAGTCTTATTAAAAATAAATCTTGATAAAATTGTCGCTAAAAATAATTTTTTTGTGACAATTTTTTATATATGTCACTAAAAATTGACAATTAGTGGGTCTTGTTTAGTTTGTTAGTTTGTTTTGGGCGTCTTTGTGGGTTATTTTGTGGGGATTCATGTATTTTAATTTTCTAGTTAAGCTCTTCTTAACTTTTTTTAAAAAATCGAGAGGCTTAGGGGTTGGTTGTATGGATGCGAGTAGCAGTAGTAGGGGTATTTTTATACTTCCGAATCTCTCTCGATGCATCTCATCTTCCTGTACTTTTAATTTCATGCTGTTATATGAAATTTTTCTTTGCTGATCAAAAAAAAAAAAAATTGACAATTAGTGATTTTTTTTTGTCATGATTTTTTTAAATTGTCTCTAAAACTTACAATTATTGACTTTTTTTATGACAAAAATTTCCTATAGGACTTGTTAGATAATAAATTTACTTATTAGGAACTACACGTAAGTACCCTTTTTATAAACAGTTGTTGGGATATTACGCCTACTTGGATTAATTTTGGATTTTTGAAGTTTTTATCCCTCAGTTAACCTCTTAGAGTTTCCTCAAATGGAGTCTATGAAGTGATAATGTGTAGTTGATGCGATTTATTTTTAAGTGTGATCTACATCGTATCCATAATAAACTTTAACTAGATAGTACATTTTCTATGTATTTTTGTGTGCACTAAACATTATTGTGAAATTTTCTTCTTTATCCCATGAAGTTGTTAGAATCCCGAGTATTTTGGGAACAAAAAATTACCCACACAAAAAAAAAAACATAAAAAATTCAAGAGGTTATAAATTGACACAATTGATATGTTAAAGACTATAATGACACTTCAATCTAAATATATATATATATATATATATAATAACACGAAGGGCATATTGGTTTGTCTCTATGAGTAAAAGGATTGGATTAGGCCCATTCATAATATGTTTGGTTAGAAAAGTTGTGAGGGGATTAACATTTCAATTGGAGTAGTAGTCCACCACTATGGCTAGATTGGCAAAAATGGGTGAGAGGTGGGATTGATGGTAAAAAGATTATTTTGTTCCTTAGCTTTAATGATTCTACAATGAAAGAAGGGTAATTATATAATTTCACAGGTTTAATCCCAATTAATTAATACTACTACACAACCAAACACACTTTATCTTATATTTCTAACTTAATACGACTACATTATTAATCTCCTCACTTAATCACACTGGATTGATAATCAAATCCAATCTAATTTGCCAAACAAATGTGGCGAAATGACATTTGGTAGAAGTCAAAGTGTAATTAACTTTTTTTTATTTATTTTATGAGATGTTATTTTTCATGTCAAATATATCCTTAATTATTGTGATAAATCCTGACTATGTTGGCCATGAGAACCACTTTAACATATGTTTAATACTTTAGGAATATGATTGATACAATTAAAATGTTTGTAGCTAAAACATACCTCCCCCCCTCCCAAAAAAAAAAAAAAAAAAAAAAAAAAAAAAAAAAAAGCTACAACACATGCTGAAATGCCTTACAGCTAGATGTTTAATAATTAATATAGCAAGACTACAAAAATCCATAGTGCCAAATAGTGGGGGAGTTAGTAAATTAAATTAGATGAAACACTTATTAATTATAGTATTGAAATTTTTTATAAAAATATTTTAAATGAATTTTTACGATTGATTTTGAGAAAGATAAAAAAAAATAATGTTATTTATAACTAATGTATCATGGACAATACAAAAAGTTATGGATATAAGTTTTAAAATAAATTATATAATGATAAAGTAATTTTTTTATATAAAATCTGAGTAAAAATTTAATATAATGGTAATATCACGTCATCATTGACATGTGATATAATTAATCAATAATAAAGAAATACATAGAGAGTGAACCCCACATGTCAAATGTAATTAACAGTCTAATAAATTCTTTCATAGTAAAATTAATTATACTTGTCAATAATGATAAATATCACTGTTACATTAAATTTTTTTCATAAATTTCTCATAGATAATAATATGACTTATCATAATTTCTTCAATTTCAATCAAAATAATCATTACTATTTTCATAAATTTAAAAATGTTGTTAACATTTCATCCTAAATAATATTTTTATAATTTTTTTAAAATATTTTTTTATATTTGTTATAAAAAATAAAAAATAAAAATCCAAAACCCTGAGAGCACGTGACCCCTGGCCCCTCTCAATCTCCGCCCCTGGTGCTCAAACATTAATGGAGTATGCGGAATTAGAATTTGGCTGGTTCAGCCTGGTAAGAAAAATTAGGAAAAGCAGTTTTTTCTTTTTTCCTTTTTTTTTTTTTGGGTCCACGGAAAAAAACTATATCAATGTTGGCAAAGAAGTGTGTATCTTTTCACGATCGTAATAAAATAAATTGTTTTAACAAAAAATATTTTCTCTTTATTTTGGAGACTTGTGTAGTTATTATTAGCAAGTCAAAACGTCGACTAGATGTACTCACTTGCTTGTGAGTTTATTTTTTTAATTTGAAAATAAAATTTCAATTTAGCATATTAGAATGTTTGAAAAGGATGTCTTAGCAATTTAGGTATGAAATCTTTTAAAGAAGTGCAACATTTGCTTATAATTCAATTCAGCTGTGCTTGGATTAAAAATTTGATAAAAAATTTACGGATGGAAAAACGGAAAGAAAAAAGAAATGGAAAAGGTTTTTCAAAAAAACAATTTTTACTTCATTTACTTTTTTTTCCTCAAATTTGTAACCCAAACACAACCTGGAAGAGAGATTAATGCAGCTTAACTCTTGTCATCAATTGTCACAATTATGGAATCTTATCTTTCTATAATAATTGAGCAGTAAAGTTGAAGGTTCTATATGCAAAGCAAAACATATGAAGAAATTATTAATAAGTATATTCCCCAAAATAACTTCAGTGGTTTATTACCCTCATATTCTTGTCTGGTAGGAATTGTGGAACCCCAACATAGGATCTAAAGAAATCAAAGACCAATCACATAAGAACACGAGCAAGGATCCCCGTCTCCAAATATTCTTGTCCCATGTGTCAAATTACTCATAACCATTGGATCATATGAGAATTTCAAGATTTGAGAATTTTAAGACATATCCAATGATTGTGAGCGATTTGAGACAGGGAACAGGGATATTTGGGGACAGGAGATCCTTGGGCATAAGAACACATATGTTCAAAAAAAAAATTTGTTCAAAAAAAAAATCACAATAATTCACCTAAAACTGAACTATGTTCACACTAATCTTTGCAATTGTTTCACAGAACGAGTTCTAAGATGCTATGGAATTTATAGTTAAAATTTCAAATTACAAATTATAATTAGATCTGAAAGACACATAGCTCGGTGTATAATATTGTCGGGCTCCACATTACCAAACATATGTATCAGATTATGTAAAACCTTTACCCAAAAAGAGTTTAGGATTGTTTGCGATGACCTAAATAAGTGTATTTTTTATCTTTTTACGAAAAGATGTGAAGAAAAATAAAGAGGTGATGTGATAAAAAAAAGATAAAAAGATAAAAAGACGGATTATTTTGATGTTGCTAAACTTGACCTTAATGTTT